>NC_135858.1:7123382-7423382 GCF_031162955.1 Sander vitreus
TTTCTCTCCTTTCTGTTCCTTTTATCCTCCATCTGACTGTTGCTCTTTCCCCCATTGATCACTTTTTCTTTCAAGCCCTCTTTCACTGTTTTTCCTCCCTAACTTCTGCCTCTACAATGGGAACCACATGTTAGTCTTTTCTTTAATTGCCCTACTAAAGCGGAAATCCACTAACGTCATCATGCCAGACACACTCACAACCTACACCTGGGTGTTGGAGAGCCCATCTGATGCCTGTTTGCTTTTTCTTTCCCTTCCTTTACTCTCCATAGGCCTTTTGCTCTTTGTTTTCTCTCTCTCTTATCTCATGTCCTCTTTTTCTGAATTCACCCCACTGGCCAAGAGTCCAAGCACAGAGGCACATCTGTGCTCCACACATCAGAAAGGGTCTCTTAACAGCTGTGGAGCAGGACACATGCCAGAAGAAAATGATACTCCACACGAAGTCTTAGTGCATTCCATTTACCTCTGAAGTCGGAAGCCAGAGCTGAGAATGACGTCACACCCTAGTTGACTGTGTTCCATTTGTATGTGTGCATACAAACAGCATAACAACATGTCCACAGATAGAAGATGGATAGGACTGTGTGTACGACTGATTTAGTGAGACACAAATAACACACAAGTGCTAATAAACTGTATGTTAGGCTACTACAGCTTTCACTACTGTTGCTGCACGGAGCAGCCATGTTGGATTTTGAGCTTGGGTTACTGTAAGGTTGTCCTCCTTCCCAACTCGGAAATCTGAGTTCAGGGGACGTGTTTCCGACTTTGAACTCAGAAATTCTGACTACCGAGTACAATGGAATGCACTATCTGTCAAGTACAGCATGTTCACCCATGATGCAGCAGGGTCAACTTCTGAAATGGCATGGCAGATAATACACAGTGAAATATGTAAAGTTGTGTCACATATAAATGGACATGTAAATATGTCTGTGTTTTCAGGCCTGTCTGTAATAACAACAGAGTGAAAACATTGTTATTTCCCATTGCGGGATTCATAAAGTATACATTACATTATTATAAGTTATCTATTTGTATTATGCAATTCATTAACATTACATTAACATCAGTACAGTGCAGGTTGTTCAGAATCATCAACATCTGTTAGAAAAGAGACACAAGAGAGTTACTGTTAAATATTACCTCCAATAGAATTAAAACAGTTTTATTAAATTATTATAGCAGAAAACGCTTTCACACGGTTTCACAAAACCATCAACTGCAGGTTCCAACTTGAATTTGTTCACATTTCTGTAAAAAAACAAACACCAGTTAAGGTTATGTTAATATAAACCATATAACTTCAATATGAACATGGTGGCGTTGGTGTAGTTATTTAATCACTGCATATTTCATACTCATTATTACGCCAAGCCCTGTGTGTAATGCATTTATATTGTTAATATAACACTTTGGGTAGTAAATAAAATAAAATAACAAATACGCATTTACATCTATAAACATCTAATTCAGCACTGGTCACATTGAGACAGAATGTGTGCATAGTTACTTGATGAGTCAAGGTGAAGGTACACAAAGTTACATCTAGAACACAAATCAATACATTACAACACAACGGATTAAATGTTTGTTGGTTTTAGACATGCATAGTCCCTTAAATAAATGCTATCGTCAGTCTTCATACTTTATAAAAAAATAAAATACCATAGCTGGCAAACAAATGAGAACTAGTCATACTGTAGCCTAGGTAATTAAACTCACTGCGTATCGCGATCGCCACACTATTACTTATCTTTAGGAATATTAGCTGATCATTTGATATGCAGTAAAACAATAAAGTTAAACATAGTAGGCCTAAAAATGGTTGAATGAACGTTTTCAAAGTACTTATCTGTCCTGCTTTCAGTGTTCAGCATCGTGTGGCGACGGCATCCGGCGACGGGAGGTGTTCTGCCAGGACGGAGCCCGACGGAGCCCGCTGGAGACCGGCTGTTCTCAGCGCTCCAGACCGGCGTCCAGCCAGAGCTGCCGGGTCGCTGACTGCCCCTCTCGGTATCGGTGGAGAGAAGGAGACTGGCAGACGGTAAGCTGCCTGTGCAGAAAAGCAACCAGTGTGCTGAAAAAAAGTAGCCTACTTTTACAGCTTTGTCTCCACCGGACGAGGATGGCTTTTCTCAGTCATATCTGAAGTTTGAGTCGCTGCTTCAGTCGGAGGTAGCTACTGCTGCCAGGAGGTCACAGGGGAAGAGAGGAGCTGCATGGCCCTTGTGCAAATCAGATGAAGTTTTTTTTTCTTCTTTTCTTTTTTTTTTTTTAACACAGCCCAAGCCTCGTTGTAAAATGGATAATTACGGCCTCAATGCTGATTGGCTAATTCGCTTTTTTAGAAGCAGTTGAAAAGTCTAAGTGTAGCCTAAGTAAGTAAATGCACAACTGTGAGTCATCATTTTTAATTATCTAAACATTAAGCCCACATGTTGCTACTTAAAAGTTAAATTAAAAGCCCCTAAGAAAACCAATTTTCTCAGTCAGCTTCTTATTATGATTGTGGACCTACATAAACACTATGTTCTGCCAGTTTTGGGTATTTCTTATGAGAGATTTGTCTATTTATATATATATATATAGACATGTGTGCTTCACACTGGTTTGAAGTGGGCGGGTCTCAGTTAAAAATAAGTGGTATCTCATAGTATACAGTTGTGCACCAATCAGGAATTAGTAATATTTAAATCAAAATGTGAATACAGTTTTGGGGTTGTTTGCTTAAATGTTTCCCGGTCACTGTCAATTAAATCTCATCAAACCACACTCAAAGAGTCCTGGTGAAGCAGCTTAGCTGACTTTTTGACTTTATATTATTAATAATACAATTTTTTTTTCTCCCCTACCTTTTGATTGTTTGTTGTTTTTTTTACTCAGGAATATTTTGTTATTGAGAAATTGATATGAAACCACATTTACAGGAACTTGATTCTTGATGAACTTGATGAACAAATGATTCTATTTTTATTTTTTAATCATAATTGAATATTATTATTTTGTAAAGTGCATGAATACTGTTATATATCTTGTATCTGCTCTAAGAACACTCAAAGTTAAAGAGTCTTGTTGCTGGATATTGTACAGTCATACTTAGGCTATATTTAATGGGCATTCAGCCAGTTTCTATAGGCTACAGATCCTTATTGAGAGTTGGGATTATTAGAACAGGCAGCTGCAGCAGGAGTTTCTTCTTCACTGTGTTCAAGTGATGTTGAATCTGGGTCACTGAGCAGCATGAAATGTCTCCTCTGATAGGAGAGTCTAATTAATCTGGAGAATTGTTTGGAGCTCTCTGCCTGGGTGTTCCAATTAACAGCTCAAAGTAATTACAACAGTTCACCTGGCACGGGTTAACATGCCTATGTGTTTTATAGACTTTATACACTGTGGAGTCAATCTCCACAAATCAGAGATGATGTCTAACACCAACATTTTACTTCTTTGCACACGTAGCTTCTTTCTAGAGGACTGTAAAAATGTTTTTGCTTATAGCTTTGTCTGCTGTTGATTACCGAAACCTGTCATGCAGGGTACGTTTCATTCGTGTATAGTACAGCAGCCTAGCAGTTCAAGGTATTTCAGTTGTTTGACATTGTTGAACATATTAAGAGTGATGAAGACCAGCTGGGGTTGGCTGCATTTGTAACAGCACAGAGTGTTTCTGATGCAAGTGGAAGCCTCTCTGAGCCCTTGCTAAAATGTTTAGTGCTTAAATTATGTCTCTTGCAGATTGAAAGTCGTAATAGTTGAGTTATTGCATGGACCTGGATGTAGTAAAACATACAGGGTCCAGGTGATTCGTTGGCTTTGAACTTGCCGTCAAGTACACTTCATTTAAGGACACCACTTTCATAGCAACACTAATAAAAAATATGCGTCCGCACCTTCTTGCCGAGATCTCATGTCTGTACGTTAAATATCAAGCTTCAGCCAGGAGACTGTTAGCTTAGCTTAGCATAAACACTCTGAGAAGGGGCAAACAGCTAGCTTCGCCGTGTCCAAAATTAAAAAAAGAGTCTACCAACACCTCTATACCTATATAGTTTACAGGTATATTTTGTTTGTTTAATCTGTAGAAAAACAGGAACATAAAAACGAGTTGTGGCTTTACTGGGAGTTACTTGCTGTAACTGTTTCTTGGCAAGGTGCAGTCAATTCCTGTTTTCCACTGCTCTGAGCCGTTATGCTAAGCCAAGCTAATTGTATCCTTGCTCTAGTTGGACAGGATAGAAAACAGGCAGAATTCCCAAAAGATTAAACTACAGTTATGTGAACAAATTAGGACATCCATGCTAAAGTTGACTAAAAAGAGAAAAAAATAGCCCCACATCATTACATACCCTTCACCATACCTAGAGATTGGCATGGTTTTATTTCAGTTAGCCTAATAGCTGGTTTGATTTGCATTGAGAGATGATTTTATGGAAAGTACCCCATGCCAATCTCTAGGTATGGTGAAGGCTATGTGATGATGTGGGGCTATTTTAATTCCAAATGCCAAGGGAACTTCATCAGGATGCATAGTATCCTGGATCCATGAAATAACTGGCCTTTAAAAATACAAATCTGCCTGCCTCTATGGGAATTTAACATAGGGGTGTACTTACTTATGCCCCCTGTATTTTAAGGAAAAACATTTATTTATTTACGATACATTATTCATTCACAAAGAAAATTGGTGTCCTTAAAGATTGGATTTTTCCTCATTTTTTTAATTAAGGCATTAAGATCAATTTCCAAAAGATGATTTTTTTATTCCTCTTTTTAGTCAACTTTAGCATGGGTGTCCTAATTTTTTCACATGACTGTATACCTTTAAATCCACTCTTTATGTATCCTCCTGATTGAGAAAACAATAGGTCAGTACTCTCATGGTGTTACTCTTTGCCTGTCTTTTTTATTTCTCATGTTAGTCACAGAGATAGGGCCTATGTTCATATATTTCGAGAAACAGCTCTGTTTAGAAAATATACAGTATTTATATCAGGTCTGGTCTAATTTGTGGTAACGCTGTGTTTTGAGAGACTGATATCAATGGGGCAAACACAGGTTTTATCTGTAAAACATTGTGATAGTGGGTGTCTGCCAGAAATTTGCTCATTAATTGAAAGCATTGCCTGTATTGTGATATTCTTGTCTTTTGGGGGACAGTGTGCAGTTGCTTTCTGCTAGTGAATTTCCACTCTGACCTTTCATTAGACAAATTGTTGGCATGGACTGTAATCTGTTTCAGGACTTACAAGTTGTGTAATCTTTTCTAAAGACTTGGCCGTGTGCTCAGCTCAGGTTCTTCTGCTCAACAACACAGTGCTTAGCTCCCAGCTCTTATCTACTGTTTTGACATCTTCATGCTGTAGTCCCATGTAGTGAAGGTACTGCTTCACAAGAAGACACAAATCTCAAACTGTTCATCCTTGCTCTTCCTTTGCATTGATACCACTGATGATTATTGACAATCCCTACTTTAAAACCTCATAGTTGCACATGCAGCTTCCTGTTTGCAGCTGGACAGATGTGCATACATAATTAGGTCCACTTTAATCTTGCATTGCCAGACCTATCTCCACAGTGCTGTGTTAGTGAGGGAGTATGGTCTGGCTACACTGCCTATCTACTTTGGGATAGCAGAAAAAAACTCTAATACTGGCGTATTTGTATTATTATTTCTTCAACCGTACCGGGTGGTGTTAAGCCCCGATAGCAGAGATAGTGAGAGGGGACGGACTTTATTTTCATCTCAGCAATGTACATCCGTTGAGAGAGACTAGGTCCACTTTAATCAAAAGGCAAAAAAAATTACATTGCATCTAGATGTAGGAATGTCATAATGCTCCTCCTAATCCCACCCATACATGATTTGCCATCCTTGTAAAAGGCCAGTGTCTGTCTTGTCGCCACTATAGTGCAGTAAGTCGTGTGGAGCAGGCCACCGACAACGAGCCTTGCAGTGTGTGGACCACGACCAGCAGGAGGTCCATGAGATCTACTGTGTGAACCAGATCAGACCTCCAGACATAGAGAGCTGTAACACCCACGTCTGTGAATTGATCTGGATCACAGGGGAATGGACCGAGGTGAGAGCCAAAGAAGCTGTGTGCCATTTAGATGATGTAGGCCCACTAAAGGCTTAGCGATCTCAATTGTAGAAAGTCAGTTTGCTCTGAATAGACAATACTTCACTCTTCAAAAAGGCCAGTGATGTGAACCACCATCTTATAATGCAGTGATGCGGAAGTGACAGAAATCACCCATGTTTCCTGTGTGGAATACTGTTGTTATTTCATACCGGTGATTTATTCTCTCCTCCAGTGCTCAGCCAGCTGTGGTCAGGGCTACCGCCAGCGTCTGATCTCCTGCAGCGAGGTGCATGTGGAGAATGACAACTATGAGTACAGCCATCAGTCTTTGTCCAACTGCCCCGGGACCCCCCCTGAAAGCTACATGCCTTGTCATTTGGACCCATGCCCGCCGCCACAGGAGTGGAGGGTTGGAATCTGGGAACTGGTGAGCGAGTCCATAGTTCTAAATGTTGCCCAGTCATTTATCAGTGTTTGTTTTGATGGAACATGCATGCTTAGTGTTAGTTTCCCATGAGACCTTGTAAAAAAATAAACTTAAAAAAAGCTGAAACATTAATAAATTCAAGTTAAAGACTTTTTTCCCTCCATTTCTTTTGTGACTAATTGTAACTATTTGTAATAGTTGTCCAAATTAAAATTTTTGCAGTGAACTCCTAACATTCACATAACATTATGGAAATGTACATTAATTCACATTTTCTTCTGGCAATGTAAGTTTAAAATTTGCGCTTATTTTTTTTGGATGGAAACTTCTACATCTTTAATTTCATAAAGCAGCCACTTATGCACATTACTTTTTTCATACATGAGTTTTCAAGTTATATATAATATAGTATATATATATATATATGAGTTTTGCCTGACATTAAAAACATTGTACCTTTGGCTTCAACCTGTGTCATAGCCAAATGATAAATAATATTGAAATGACAAAATTATACATGCATGCTACTTTTATGAAGGGGCCACTTTGAAGATAAAAACTGCTGACATGACGGACATCCACAAGTTTTATTTTCACACTGTCATGGTTCTCTTCCTCCCCTCCAGTGTTCAGTGAGCTGTGGTGATGGAGTGATGGAGAGGACGGTGCAGTGTGTGTCAGAAGATGGTCAGGAAAGCAATAGGTGTTCTGAAGAGGCCATGCCAGAGGCCAGGAAAGTGTGCAGAAATCCAAGCTGTGAGTACTGGGAGGAAAAGGCTGCTCTTTCAACATAGATCATGGCTACCATGGTTAAGTACAGGCCAACTGAATGCATCCCAAATTCTAGTATTAGGTATGGCTTGACGTGATCCGGTCATCTCAGAGATTTGGCCTTTAGTGAAATATTTATGATGCGAGGCAAACATCAAAGATTCACTGTCCAGTGTATTTCCTTCCCTATGGTAGGATGGAACATCAAAGAGTGAGTGGCTATTCATTTTCTTTGATTCGATGCAGCGATTTGCCACACTTGACTTAACTCCAGAAATTTGTGTTTGCATGCGTGCACATGTGTGTGCATAAAGCCTGAGTGCCTGTCCTGTGTTAAATCTTTGCATAATACACTGTATACAAACTTGTTTCTACTTCTTTTGTGTCTCTAAGGCCATTTGCCTTCCAGCTGTCAAGACGTCCAGAGCATGAACGGGCCCCTCCCAGACAGCGAACACTTCCTCAATATTCAAGGAAAAGCACTCATGGTACGATTATAGTATCTTATTACCTCACAAATGCACAGAGCACAGTTTATGAAGCCATAACAGGGTTTATTTATGAGGGGGGAGAGACAATTGCAAAGTAGGTCTTTATGACTTCTCTCGTGACATTTCAGATGACTTAAACACTGATAGAACATTTTGTAGCCATGTTGTGACTATGTATGTGCCTGCATTACAGTACATTGTGCTTAAAATGTATCTCTACTACCATGTGTTTAGGCATATGCTTGATGCTGCAACTTAGTGTACACGTTTGCATAAAGATGCAGCATATTTCCTAACACACAGTCAAAGGAAATTCTTTGTGTGCCTTCAAAAGGACTTCAAAAGGCTGGCCAGTTTAGATCATCTGTAGGGATTGTCTTCACTGTGCTTCTGTATTTCTTCTATTCTACTCCTTT
Organism: Sander vitreus; assembly: GCF_031162955.1. Classification (NCBI taxonomy): domain Eukaryota; kingdom Metazoa; phylum Chordata; class Actinopteri; order Perciformes; family Percidae; genus Sander; species Sander vitreus. The sequence continues at coordinate 7,131,577 of NC_135858.1, forward strand.
TACTCACCTTCTCACCACCATTATTGTTCTTCCTTTCCTAATCTGCACTTCTATTTTTTCTACCGTCCAACCACCTTCATCTCTTTCCTTCAACCTTGGTTCCCTTTTCCTCCTCCTCCTCCTCCTCCTCCTCCTCCTTTTCCTTCTCCTCCTCCTCTTCCCCCTTTTTCTCCTCAGGTCTACTGTGCCGGAATGCAGACAGAGACTCCACAGGAGTACATCACCTTGACTACAGGAGAAGGAGAGAATTTTTCAGAGATCTTTGGCTTCAGGTAAACGGCTAATAGGATAACAATAAGAATAGCCTGTTTTATTACAGAACTCCTGGCAGTGTTTTAGTCTGTAAATGAAGTGTAAAGTTGAGCTAAGGTATTTTGTGTGTGTGCGTGTGTTTGCCAGACTCAACGACCCCACTCAGTGTCCAGCCAATGACTCCAGAAGAGAGGATTGTGACTGTCGGAGAGACTACACCGCTGCCGGCATCACCACGTTCTCCAGAGTCCGCCTGGACCTCAGCAAGATGAACATCATCAGTGAGTGGCTCGTACACACGCAAAAATCAGATTGCACACACAAACACACACACATACAACAGCATCCTGTGCCAGTGTTAACTCCACATTACTCTCAAATAAGAACTTCCTTTGCCATTTAATTATGTCCGTGCTCACGAGGGTTAATGGATTCAAGATGTCTTCAAGGTTAATTTTAGCAACACACAATTACAAGGCTTGAGGGGATTAAATAAACCTGCTCTAAGTAGATGAAATTATACTGATATTGCCATTAGGCTGACCCTAAAACTAAGGCTAGATTTAGACTAGTTATATAACACAAGTCATTATGGCAGATGTAAGGCTATCATTATAAAAGTTCATCTGAGGTCCTGTAGCAAGAATATTTGTCACATCGTACCTGATTAGCGTGTTGGTTTATCTTGTTACGCAGCTACAGATTGGCAGTTTTCTGTCACCCGTGAAGGCAAGAGTGTTCCATTTGCTACAGCTGGAGACTGCTACAGCGCCACACGTTGTCCACAGGTGAGAACAACAACAGCTATTAATTATATGAAGGAGGAAGGAAGGGAAGACCCTTGTTCACAGCAGCCTGCAGAAAGCAGGAAAAGCACAAATGTAACTAGTAACATTAATGATGGCTCGCTTCTTTTAAGTGTCCTGGTAAGCCATTCCATTGAGCCGGAATGCCTTGGAACAGACATACCTAAATGGTATGCAGTTGTTAACTTATTAGTGTTATTAATTACACTTCTGCTTCTCTACAGTATGACATGAAAACATGTCTGCTGTTTAAAAAAACTGTATCAGTATCCATCCTTTTACTACCAGTTCATGCCTCTAGTTTTGGGATATGTTACATTTAAAATGTCCCAAAACACTACAGTTAGCTTGTTGTCATTAATTGATATAGAAATATTTATTCTTGTAACATCCAGCAACTTGGCCCGTCTCATGTATTCTTTTAGTGTTAATTTTGTCACCTATTTTTAATTTAGTCTTAGTCTTGTGCAAAATGTCCTTGTTAGTTTTAGTCATATTTAGTCATTCACATATCTTGTTTTGTTAGTCAAGTTTTAGTCGACTAAAAGTCTCGTCATTTTAGTCTAGTTTTAGTCAAAAGAAAACTCAATATATCTTAGTCAAGTTTTAGTCAAAACATTTAAGTCTTTTTTTAAATAACAAATTATTTCTGAGATTATTTCTGACAACCACCAGCATGTCTACCTTTTGATATGATAGTCATTTAACAGTTAATGTTAAACTAAAAGTGTTACATGCATAGCTAGATGCTAGGAGCTCAAACTAACATCTAACTTCAAACCGACGTTAGCTTTGCCATTCGTTTTTATCCTCTTCACAACTTGATAGCCAACTAGCAAGTCTGGTATAATGGCTATAAAATATAACCTGCATAATGTATGTGCCACAATACCATAGCTAACTGGTTGATTCACAGCGTAGATGGCTAAAATCAGCATTAGCTTATGAGACGTTAATTTAAGTTAACTTACCTGAATGTGTGGGTGGTTAGCCTTTAGATGTTGCTTAAGGTTGGTGGTGTTTTTCCCCGATATTTTTTGTCCGCAGTGCTTCCCGTCAGTTATGACACATTCTGACTTTTTGTCAATATCATTGTATGTAAAATGCGACCAAATATCGAGCCTCTTCCTTCTACCTAGCATGTCGTTGGCGCTCGTCGCTCTGGCAGAAATCTCTGGTGTTCGCTACTGTCTATGGGTGTTGTGTTCTTGCTCCATGTAGTTTCGTGTTGCAGCCACAGGCTGGCAGCAACAGCACAAACTCATTCGGAATATTTTGAAGGCGTAACAGCTGAATATTCTATCTCATGATGAAAAAGTAGAGACAATTGTAGACGAAAATGAAGAGAGATTTTATCTTAGTTTTTATTTTATGCAAAACATTTTATTCTCGTCTTTTTTTGTCAATAATAATGCATGTTAATTTAGTCTTGGTCAGTGTTTTTGGACATTGGTGCAGTCTCGTCATCGTCTCGTCTTAGTCATGGAAAAAGGTTCTTTGACATTTCTTTGATACATTTCTTTGGGATATCTTATCTATATATTCTCTCTCTCTGTCTGTCTTTGTCACTTCTTTCAGGGGCGGTTCAGGATCAACCTCTCAGGAACAGGTTTTAAAGTTGCTAAGGACTCCTCGTGGATCTCCCAGGGCAACTATGCAGTGGCTGATGTACAAAAATCACAGGTATTGGCAATATGTCACATGTTCATAATCCAAGAAAACTCCCCAAATTACATTACATTACTTCAGCGGAGCAGTCTTAAAGATTTTGAGTATGCCTCATCTTCTCTATTCTTTTCTGTTTCCTCTTATACTTCATCCCTACCTCCACTATTTCTTCTCTCTGCATGTCCTCTTGGCTTCAGAGCTCTAAATGGGCATAATCCCCAGTGGGTTCTGTATTTCCAATTTCACTTCTCACCATAAACTCGCTGAGAAAGGACCCTTATTGGGCAGCTGCTCTCTCAAGTGCCCCCACACCCTCCTCTTGAAATGGAGCTCAAGCTGGAGAGTGCATTTTGGTAAGGTGAAAACAGGAGCCGGTTGTAATGCCAAAAAGTATTCATGGTCTGATATCCATAGCCAACCGGTCCGCTGTGGGCACTCCAGGCAGTTTGAATAAAGCCAGATTGTGACAGTGGAACGGGGAGAGCACTGTAGAGGAGATCAGACAAACCACTCACTGCGCTGTGGCCATAATGTCATGGGATAGTGCTTTTGGTGTACACGTCTGATGCAAGTTCTGATTTGTTTCTAGATGTTTGGACGAAACCGTCCATTATGCTGCATATGATTACCCAATTCTTACCTGGTGACAAGCTGCCTGGTGGGCCTCAGCCTTTGTGTGCCTTTTGAAAAGGAAAAGCTAATTTGAGAGGCACCAAAACAACCCTGCAGCAGTGTTGTAAAGTGATGTATTTTTTCCTAACAGATTCCTCAATCTAACATCTGTTTCACGCTGAAAGTTTAGATCAGTGACAGGGGAAAATGCTTCAACAAAATCTTTCTTCAGCACAGGACAGAGAAATCAAGCAAGCTGTGATCCTGGAAAAAAAAGTTATCCCATATTCATATTTTACATATATTTCTTTCTTATATTCAGCATCTGTATGCGGCTATATTACAAAACATACTGACGTTTAAGCACCAGCAGCAGAATCACTGATGTTATTCCTCTTGTGTCAACAGGATGGCAGCAGAGTGTCAGGAATGTGTGGAGGCTACTGTGGTAAATGTACACCGTCCTCTGACTCCAGTCTGCCTGTGACAGTGGAGTAGATCTAATACCATCGAACAGGTGTGGGAGATATATATATATATATATATATATATATATATAACAACAACAGTTTTCAATTATAAAAGGCATTATCTGTAATCCAAATAAAGATGAGAGTTTAGCCTCAATCACCAAAATGTGACTGGAACCTGCTGCCCAACTCAACAACTAAATCTTACTTAAGTATTTATGTTCTTCATGTTTTTAATGCTCATAAGGGATGATCTACACCAGTAATGCTTGTAAACAGAGGAATAAATCACTTCTATTTTCAGTCAGTCCAGAGACAGCGGTCAACTGAATTTTTCATATTACAAAAATATATGACTACAATCTGCATTTCTGTTCACTGAATATCTTTCCCTTGTCCAGTCTGTTTAATACTGTGCAGATTTATGAATTTTAATGAGTAACTGACTGACTGAATTGTTAATTGTTCTTTTTTTCACAGCATTTCCATTCATCTTGGCAGTCGTCTTCAGGTTGTCATTGTGTCAAGACATCCTTATCTTTGGTGCTACAGCCAATTCAGAGCTCAAACCTGCCCTGACCTCTTTTACTCCCATGTGTGTATAGTGTAAATGACTCTGGTGTAAGTACTGTACATAGCAAGATAAACATGTCTTATTTTTATTTTTGTATTGTCATATAATTGAACTGTTTTGTTGTTAATAGCGAACACCACACAGTTCCCATTTATCATATTTTCGCCAGAATGTGCCTTCCAATTTGGATATTTGCCATTTGGACCTTTTAGTACTGATATTACTCCGCACGACATGTGTCACAGCCATATGTTCCTTTTTAGACCAATTTATTAAGTTAGTTTTATTCCAATAATGATATTGTTGTGATTCTCACCGGACCGTTAATAGTCAGTGAGGTGTCTCCAATCAGGGAGTCTTTTTTTAAAACCTTTATCACTTCAGGTAGATTAGCGGACACATGCACAGACACGCACCAGTATAACCGTTGTCCTGTTTTATACTGTGTGCCATTGAGCAGCTCCTTAAGAGGACTTTCTTGGTTTAGTGAAGTGTAAGTTTAGTGAATTTCCCAGTCAGATGTTACCAGTAAGTCCAGTGATCCTTCCAGGTCTAAGTTCTTGTGGACAACTCTTGCTGTAATTTCGTCCAGCTACTTCCAATTAATAAGCTACTTTACTTTGTGGCAGTCTACAACACTCAGTGCCTCACTCATTAGCACACTTCTCATCTCGGTACGTTTGTGGTGTTGTATTTGTAGCCAATCATATTCATAAGCGGGTATTGCAAACCAACTGGATTGTGATCAGGCTGTAGTATAGTATCATTCTAATTATGTTTAGATTAAAAAGATCTATTCATGCTTTTGTCTGAGATAAAAGTAAACGATCAGCTGCAACCGCTTTGCAGTAAGAGGACAGAAGGTATAGGAGAGCAAGTGTGAGGCAGTTAAAGGGTATAATAATAATAATAATGTATATTCCTAGAATGAGTTGGTGTGGAGGTGGGATTTACAGGCCAGACTGGAGGAAGTGAGACGTTTACCCATACACAAACACATTGTACACACACAAACACACTGGAAGTCATTACTGGATCACTGAAGAAGGTTGTTGGTTACAAGAACTGTAGAGATTATGCTGCCAGACATCAGAGAGAACCAAATTCCTCTGTGTTGTTGCGTATCTCTCAGGTAGCGTGCAGTGACCAAGGGGAGCCATTAGCCTTTAGCTTTTACAAAACAGACAGGTTATCTTATCTGGAGTAACTTGAAAGAAAGACTTCAGGCCAATAAAATTCCAGTATATACTCCAGAGATATAATGCACTGGTCTGGCCCTGGAGACACTTCTCAAACTGCTGAGCCCACAGGCCCCGCAGCATGATTTCTGTCCAGATGCTGCCTGTAAACCATTGCCTTCTGTACCTCACATTCTTCTCTCCATTTCTGTTTTTAAAGAGTCTATCCAAACTGTACATATTGAATGCTTCTTTTTTTAGAGCATTTTGACGTGTTGTTTTTGTGACAATATCAGGTTACCTTTTGTGTATAGGTATGTTTTTGTATCTCTTTAGTCAGGTTTATGCAGTTTTGTGAGCAAACATTGAAAGACACAAGAAGAATTCAGACAGTATAGAAGAAAATACAAAAATCAATACTTTTTATGTTCTTTAAGCCTTAGCTGTGCGTATGGTAGATTTGCAGGGGGCATACTTTATGTACAACTTTTTGAAGAAGCCATATTTGCTTTTGTAAGCCTTTCCGTATATGGGGCTATTTCAGTGCCTTACTGTATGCGATAATGTGCACACTTCAGCCAAAGGGAATTTCACAGTCTTAATCTGCCTCTATACAAGTATGAAATTATCTTTAAAGACACAGGGAAGTAAACATTTGTGTCTCTCAGTCAGTTGCAACTGATAAATGCACTTCTCATTGTGAATGTCAGACTTTAGTTCAGTCAATAGAGTTCTCAGGTGTCATAAATGAAGGGATTATTATGATATTTAAGTGTATTTATCTTATTTTACACATTTGCCACATGTTAATCAGGTAACTGAAAATGTATTATTGAAGTTTGACAAAGTAAAGTGTCATTATGTATGCTTTATTTTATATGCAACTATTTATTTTACCTTTTCTTTATGTGAATGTACATAGGCTTTGACCATAAATCACTAGGAATTACCATTCAGTATTGCCAAAAAATGCCTGGCAACACATTTGCTGTACATTTGCATTTATTCATATGTAGGCCTATGTTATAACTGCATAGATTGTATAAGCAGAGTTTGGTGCTGCCATATGAAAAGCATGATTATATGAGATTAGATAAGCAATGATCAGACAGAAATAAAATGCCTGATATACGTCATGCTTGCCTGTCTGCTTTTCACACTAATAAATCATTTATACTCCACTTCATCCTTAATGTATTATCCAACTACAACACTGGCTGTAAAAATATAATAAATAGTCAGACCATAACATTCTCGCACCACGCTGCTTCTGCTTAATTATGATTACACAGCTTCTACCATCATGACAGTCTGGCTTGTGACCTGACAGATGTGTTATATGGATCTCTTTCTGTATGTATAACAGTGAATTATCAGGCCATCTACCAGTTGGGTAGGAAATTACCTGTATCAAAGGCAGGTCCAAACCTTTTTTTTAGGACATTGAAAACATACTCTGCTTTGAATAATGTGTCTGATATGGTTGTTCAACAAAAAAGTTCAATTCCAGAATCTGTTAATATCTAAATATTGTTCATTTCAAAAGTTTAACTGCTGTGGATTAGCGTATCTGGAACACTGTGCACGTTTGACTCGAGGACACTGCATGTAAGTTTGGCAAAACATGATGGACATGGACTGCTCACTTTACATAGCCTACTCCAGAAACTGGTAGCTGGTTGGAACGTGGTGGGTGAGTTTAGGAGTCAAGCTGGGGAGAAATATTTGACTGGACTGAAAGAACATGATAAACACTTATGTTTATCAACTCTTACACTTAAGCACTTAAAAGCAATGTTCCACACGTTAGCAATAGAACCAGCAATCCTGTCTGATCACAATGCGCTGATAACCACATTCCATTGTGATATGTTAGGAGAAAGATCTAGAAGGTGGCAATTTAATGATTCCCTTTTCCAAAACAAAGCTTTTGATACAGAGTTTAGAGCCAAACTGGCGGAGTTTATATCAATCAATACTGACTCAGTTTCGGACCCGGCGTACATCTGGCAAGCCACTAAAGGATTTATTAGAGATTTCACATCTTCCTTTGCGGCAAATTTGAAGAAAAAGAGAGAGGCAAGGATTGCGGAGTTGGAAGAACGTTGTAAATCGTTAGAGCAGTCTCTAAAGACATGCTTTTCTAAATCTACACATACTCTTTTAGTCACAAATCGAGCAAAGCTAAATGATTTGCTAAAAAGGAGAGAGCTGAATTCATAATGCACAGAGTGAGGCAAAATTATTATTTTAACGGTTGTAAACCAAGCAAATTGCTAGCTCTGAAATTAAAACAAAGCGAGTCCAGAGCTGTTATCAATAGCATCCGCACGGACCGATGTAACTCAACGAATCCTAAAGATATCACCGCCACTTTCCAATCCTTTTATTTAAATTTGTATGAATCCTTTTGCAATCCGGATCCGACACAGTGCCAAACGTTTCTGAAAGAGCTAAACCTGCCTCTTCTTGACCCAGAGGAGGCAGAAGAACTGGGTCAACCTATTACGTTAGAGGAACTCAAATCAGCGTTAAAAACAGCTAAGAAAGGGAAAACACCAGGGTTGGATGGAATTCCATCAGAACTTTTACTACAGTACTTTGACACACTAGGACCTACCATCTTACAAACTTTAACCTTGGCCATAGAGAGGGGCACCTTTCATCAACAAACCAACACTGCACTAATTTCGGTCATACACAAAAAGGGCAAAGATCTTACGGAGTGCTCGAACTACAGGCCCATCAGCCTCATTGGGACTGATATTAAGCTTTATTCCAAAATCTTGGCACTACACCTAGAACGCGTAATTGAGAAGCTAGTCCACCCCGACCAATCAGGGTTTATACCAAAGCGTCAAGCTGCAGACAATATACACAGATTACTCCATGTAATAGAAGAAGCCAAAAACCTTCCAACAACGGCAGCAGTTTTATCACTGGACGCAGAAAAGGATTTTGACCGCCTAGAGTGGAACTACTTGTGGCAAGTAATGGAGAGGCTTGGTTTGGGAGCCAAATTCATTGACATGGTACGTACTTTCTATGCGAATCCCACAACCATAGTCTCAACCAATGGTCTGCATCCACAGCCATTCCCCATTGCACGGGGCTCGAGACAGGAATGTCCGCTATCACCCATGCTATTTGCGATCTCTCTTGAACCGTTAGCCCAAGCCATAAGGCAACATAAAATATGTAATGTCCAGATTAAATCCAATAACAACTCAATATCTTTATTTGCAGATGATATTTTGCTGTACATATCTGACCCTGGGGACTCTGTTCCAAAAATTCTTAAGATCTTTAACGAATTTGGCTCAATCTCCGGCTATAAAATCAATTGGAATAAATCTAATCTTCTTCTGTTGAACAACAGACAGGTGACATCAGCTATTAGTGATACAATACCAACCCAAAGCAAAATTACATATTTGGGCATCACCATTCATGCATCGCTACAGCGAGTTGTCCAGGACAACTATGAAATTATACTAAGTAGTGTTCAAAGGGATCTGGCCAATTGGTCTGCGCTGCCGACATCGTTATGGTCCAGGATTGCTGTTGTTAAAATGAACATAGTTCCTCGTGTGAATTTCTTAAGTACAATGATCCCCTTACCCCCACCAACACATTTCTGGAAGAAACTTGATACCGTAATTCAGCAACAATCTAGGCTAAAATACTCCACCCTGCAACAGACCACAAACACGGGAGGTCTGGCCCTCCCCAACCTTAAAGTGTACCACAGAGCGGATGGACCCCTCATCTACAGTCCCATGGAGAGAAATAGAGCCAAACCTCACTGGAAGTCTAAGACTGCAAGACCTTGCCTTTACAGGTGTGTGTCCAAAAAAGTGTATTCTAGCCTACGGCCCTATTATCACCAACACATTGACCAATTTTAAACAGGTGGAGGAGCAACTATGCTACACCAATAAGTGGCATTTCAACACCCCAATTTGGCACAACATACACTTAATGTCTGGTAACAAACCTTTTGTTTATAACCAGTGGAGTGACAGAGGTATTTATACTCTAGACCAGCTATTCAATGATGAAGGTATGTTAAGTTTTGAAGACCTGAGAGCTAGCTTTGAGGTCCCTAGGACATCCTTCTTCCTTTATCTTTGCTCAAGATCAGCCCTAAAATTTCAACAGTCTTGAGATGCACCCAATCATTAAATGGCTTGTTGATTCTCCTGTGAGAGGATTAGTGTCCAGGAATTATGCTAAACTGATGCAAGTATCCGTAGGAGAACTCCCAATAGTAAAGAAATGGGAGCGAGAGCTGAGCCCAGAGGGGAACGTAATTGATTGGGAGACAGTTTGGGACAACATTCCCACTGTTCCAAGAACCCAAATCACCAGCAGATCCACTTCAACATATGCCATAGGACATATTGGACTCCTCAGAAGAGATACGTCTCTAAAGTCATTCCTACTCCCTATTGCACGTTCTGCCAACCTGAACAAACTGGAACTTTCCTGCACATGGTCTGGGAGTGTGAACAGGTGCATGAGTTTTTGAATAAAACAACATCAATAATATCTAATATGATAGGATGTCGAATTCCTATTGACCCGATTGTTTAGTTACTTAATGATGACTCTAAATTACACCTACTTTGTAGACAGAAGAAAATTTGGCTAGCCGTATCAACCGCAACCAAGAAAATGATAGCTCAGCTGGCTCCCCCCTCACTCGCTTTGTATGAAACAGTGGTTGCCGTATTTTCTAGACATAGTTATGCTTGAGCTCTCTACAGCAAGGATTAACAAAGCCAAGTCATCGACTATAGACCTATGGAAAAACGCAGCAGCACAAGTATCAGTCCTAATGACCTCAGCATCACAAGAATTAGAGGAGAGCGACTAGGCAAGGTGTGATTTCTGTTTTGTTTTTGTTTATTGTTTGTTTTTGTTTTCCTCGAGACCACAGAAGGTGGGGGGTGGGAGAGGGTTGTTGTTCTTGTTCAATTGTGTTTGTCTGTTTTGTATGTTTAAAAATATAAAACCAATAAAAAATGTATCTTAAAAAACGTTTAGCTGCTGGACAACAGATGTCGCCACTAAAACGTCCATTCTCAGTGTACTGGAAGGGTCACGTTTCCACATCACAAATTGCCTTTGGAACATGATTAGCTTCCAAACTAGTTGTGATGTCACAAAATCCTGCTTGTATGTGCGCATCTTTGGGGGCTTTCACATCCACCTCATCTGACAGCCACATTCTGCTTCATGATGAATCATGGACAAGTTGAAGGAGCTGATGGGATTACATTTTACTCGTATTGTACATCGTACAATTTCATGTGACAAATACAAATTGATAGATTGGTTGATTTTCCATTATTCCATAATTATCAGTTGGGGTCACAGTGACTGCAGTTGAACAAAAGTCACTTTAAGGTGTAGCTTTAGTTGCAAAATGTTGAGCGTATGCAGCTGACTCTTGCATCCTGTATGTAACTTCATAATAATTTGAAGTGGGGAATAAAATGCTACAATTGACTGTGGGGCAGAATGAATATGCATTATAGCTCTGATAGACTAATTTACACAAACATGATCTATATTTCACAATGTTTTGGTAATCTCAGGTGGCGCAGAGCAATAGAAGCCAACACATCATTTGGGGATTGATTCCTCAAATGCATGAGCTGCTGTTTGAGATGTTATACAGGGGATAAGTACAAGTGTGGAAAGAAAAGAGAGGGAAGGAGGGTTGGAGATGCAGTAGCTTTCAATAGCTCCAGAGGACTTGTCTAAACCTAAGAATGTGATACCGAAGTCGATTCCCAGGGGTCAGCTTGTAGAAAAACTCTCTGCGTTTCCTTTTCTCTTTCTTGCTCACACATGAAAGCTGTGAGACAAGTCCTCTATAGAGTAGCGAAATGACAGCGGTGTGTCAGCAGGTTTGTATTGCATCAGATATTCTGAAAAAGAAATGACAGACTTACAGGGAAATCTTTTTTCCAGATGTAGCCAAATGCAATCCAAAGAGCTCTCCCTCCCTACTCATAAATAGTTGCATCACTGGTAAAGGTTATGATGAATTCCTCCAAGCATGCTGAATGTGGTGTTTAACATTACAAAGACAAGTGGCTTCTAGCTGTGAGAGTCACTCCAAGTTTTTAGCAGCATATCTGAGCAAAACAGAAAGTGGCACGATACTTAGCCTACTATGTGCACAGGGACTCAGGTGAACCATAGTTTGGAAGATATGTTCATGTTTTCTATTGCAGGAGATAATATGTCACGGTCCACTGGGAAAGAAGTAGCCACATCTGATTTGTTGTGCAGATATTGATGCTGACTCAGAGGGTGAGTTAGTGCACTACTATGTCTACTATGATTTAAATTAGAAGCAGCTAGTCAAGCAGAAAAGGACATGGTTTATTTTGGTTGATGGCACGTGTCAAAAAGCGTTAAATGTACCTTTAATGTGTATTTGACATCTGTATAATGTGTGTTTATGAGAGTTTATGTGGGTTGTCAAGGGTCTCCATGGCGACCTCACAGGGTTGTGTTCTGTTTGACACAAGCTATCAGCACATGCATGCAGGCTGAGCAGGTGGTTCAAAGCAGAAACAAATACTCGTGGTAAGCGTACTAACTCAAGATTTTAAAATTATAATCTGAATTTGCATGAATCAGTTATCTGTCTATCCGTGCATTTATGTTTTGTGCAAAAACATACTCACTGCATATGAGTTTTCATTGCACATAAGATATGAGTCCTGTAAGCCACTGAATACCTAATCATTTAAATATGAATATGTGAACCCTAATTATAAAAAAAATACTATTTCAATCAACTGTTTCAGTGCTATAAATTCAGTTGTATTAAATGTAAAATCTTTATTGCATTAACCAAAGAAAAATAAATAGAGACCTTATTACGAAATTATGACTTCCATATGTCAAAATTATGATTTGTTATCTCACAATTACAAGAAAAGATCACAATTTCATACCTTCGTGATCTGGTTTTCTTAAAACTAGGAGATCTTTTCTCCTAATTATGAGATGGTAAATCATAATTATGAGATAAGGCCTTCATTGTTTTTGTCCATACAACATTGAGTATTCAATAGTAAGTGAATTCACAAAGATTCAGATCTGTATAGCCTTTATTTTCTCTCCCTCAAAGACACTTAGAGTTTTAAATATTCAAACAAATGTATAAATATATATATCATTAACAAGTAAAATCTACTCTATCGCTGTAGCTAAGTCAGTAGATGTAATGTTTTATTGGGGGCAGTGCAGGTGAAGGGCTTCACTCCACTGTTCTTGTTGGTATTCTTCACTGGCCCGCTCCTCTGCTTGGTCCTGGTGATCTGCAGATAAATGGCACCTACCACTGCCATCATTTTACCTTCACTCTCAGCGGGGTCTAAAAGCACACTGATGTGCCTATGTGTCCCTGTAGAAAACATAGGTACTGTTATTACTGACCGAATAACAGGGAGAGGGTGAATGATGCAGCAGTTAAAGGACGCTGAAACTGTTTAGTTTTTGACTGTTTTTAATGGTGCATGAAGTTGCTGTCATCTCTAAATGTTAGGTGTGAGGAAACGTGTGTATAGGTGCATATCTGGGAAAAAGATAGAGTGTAGGGAGTGGGAGGACAGGGTATATTTGACACCTGTGCTGACAACGATCGCTCAGCAAACTGAGACAGGGGGTGTCAGATTTTTCCATTGTGCAAACAAGGTGACGAATATGAATAATTGTAATGAATACCAGAAACATGCACATACTCGTGAGTACAGTATGCACTATGCAGTTAGTCTCACAGACCTTCCCACAAGGATTAGACCTAAGCAGCAGTAGGCTTCTTAGTGTACTGGACATTCCCAACACTTCTGAACGTCATGTCCGCCACCTTGCAAGCAGCCGCTCATTGAAGCCAAATCAGCCCTGACAGACTTCTGCAGGTCTAAAGTTCACTGGCAAGATATTTGAGATAATGCGAGGTAAAATGCACGGCCTCAAAAATCCAGATCAAGTTTCTATGGAGACTATTGTTTTCCTCAAGGACAGCAGCAAAATAAAGCCTGATATCAACTACACTGTCACTCGCTGTACCCTGTTGACTGTACAACCAAATAAGGAGATTTTGCTCGGAATAGCATGCAAGCTGTTTTGGATTCTGCCAACAGTGTTTAGGCTCTTAACTCAGGACTTAATGAGGGGCGTTTTAAAGTCATGAGTCCCCAGGGTCAGCTCCCTCTACCATCATTATCATCATCATTCCTTAAGGTAATCTGGGATGGCTTTGAACTGAGGCTTAGTAGTAAGCCTCAGGCCCACATGCACACACAAATAATGTTGATGCCCAGATACAGTACTGTATGTGTTTATCTGAATGTGCAATGACTGCAATTGTGGATTTGTGCATTTGTCTTTAGTTCATATCATGCCTCTCTTTTTCTACCTCACTGTCATTATTTAAATCTAGACTACTGCTTTTCTTTTATCAACCGGTGCAACTGAGTGTCTTTGGGTTACTGGTCTGTTCTTGAGACAAAGCCGAGAATTCGCTGCTTCTCTGTCTCAATTCCGTTCAGTGCAGAAACATTTTGTTTTGACACAGCAACACCTGTCGCTGACGTTTTCTGTTTTTCTCGTTAAAAAAAGGGAAAGAAAATGAAAGAGCAAATTTCCTGCATGATGCAATACGAAAATAGAAGAAAAAAGAGCAGAAAACTGTATTCAGACTCACTTTCATTGTGCTTTTGATGGATTGACAGATATAGACTTTTGAAGATATACTACTACTAGAGCTGATCCTCTGATCCACGATGAGAACAAGCATCAATGAAAGATGAAAATGATGTTAGAACATATCATTATAACTCCCATCAATGTGTTGCATTAGAATCTGATTAATTTGTCATACACAGTGAGTGTAATTTTGATCATTTACACCAGGAGTGTCAAACTATTTCACTAAGGGGCAAACTGGAAAAAGAGAATCAAATCAAGGGCCAGACATGTATAGTTTATTAACATGCTTTTATTTCACCAAAAAAGTAAAATATCTTTGACTCAATTATTGCTTGTCTCATATAGTCTTCTCACTTACAGTTTGGTCCACATAAAGCCCTGAAAAAGTGAGCAAAAAAGTTCCAAAGCCAGCCTAGAATTTAGCAAATCAAGCAAAACAATGATTACATTTTCTAAGTAGGCTACCACACAGCTGACTCACAACAAGCTCTTTCACAGCCAGAATGTGCAAACTCTCTGGTTCTGTGGGAAGTTCTGAGTCTCAAAGTCGGCATATTTGCCAAATTCTGCTTTGAGCATCGCGTAATTCCAAGTTGAAAAACAGTTTCCCATGTTTTTGGTTTGGCGCACAACTAGGTGGGCCAAAATTGATTGTGAATCTAAATTGATATGCGGGCCGGATCAGAATTTGCAAGGGGCCGGATTTGGCCCGCAGGCCTTGAGTTTGACACATGTGATTTACACAATAAATGGCATAAATAAAGGGGCACTAATAAACTGAATTAAGCTATGGATATACAGGTGCCCCAATATATTATTGTGGTATCACTCTAAACTATTTAATTAATTGAAATCGAAAGTCCATTCTTAACCTGGGAAACAGTAGTTGATTAAATCGTTTCACCACAAGGTCCATTCAGTAGCTGTTCTGGCTGTTCTTTCTTAGCAGGTAGTGTTTCTCAGTGGTCATGGAATTGGAGTTAAAAATATTAAGTAATGTTAAGATTTCCATTTTTTTGAGCACTTTAAGGACTTCAGATCCATGTTGGTTTCAAAGCAGCTATAATCAATATGTTCATGACTCTACAGTCCCTCTCAGCTTTATGGAGCAACTTTCAGCTGAATAACTGAACATAGTGAAACAGTAGCAACTAAAGAGCCAGATTCTCTCCAAGAGCCCTCTTGGTCTGAGCCATTTGTTTTTTCAATCTTTGGTTTGATTGGTTTCCTTGTGTAATAATGCTGTATAACTTCAACCCTGTTATGCACAATCAAGTTATAGTCATCATTTTTTCTTCAGGACAACCTGGGCTATCAGGTATGTCTGCTGCAGGGATGTCACATACATGTTTAAATTGTTATATGACTATAAATACCAAAGAAACAACTAAATGGAAATTGAATCTCACAGAAATGTATTGAAATCAAACAGAGAACAATAATATATGACTATTATTAATATAAGACTTTTAGCTTTTGAAAATTGTTCTCCCAAGTCTTGGCAATCAGGGGAAATCAAAATGATCATTGTAACTAACACAAATATAAAACTTTACTAGATTTTTTCCCAGAGAAGTCCACATGCTTTTATCCAAAACGTCAGTTGTGTCATCTCCAATGCATTTCCTTTCTGCTATGAGAAATCTGGAAGCCAGATAACACTCATTTACACATCAGGGCTGCCTGAATGACCTGCAGCTATGTCTGCAATACACACACACTATATACAAGGCCCACCTGCTTGTATCAGGTTAGGATTATCTATTGGCTGAGCAAGCTGCCTGTCTCCTGACATGACTTCATGTGATTGGTTGACATAGTCAGCAGCCAGACCGTCAGAAGTCAAGATGGCGGTGACTAACAGTAAACAATACATTTAAATACAAATAGATGTCTAAATATTCATTCAGTTGTGGATTTATCGGTCTGGAATTATTTAGCAAAGTCTCATGAAAAGTCACACAAGTTTCAGGCCGGATTACTAAGCTTCTGGGAGGGCTGCTATCGCACCGAAGCCCTCTTTGGAAAGAATGAGGCTAGCTTGAAGCGATGCGGCGATATTAAATATAACATAAGGTGAGGTCGCTCAGAGGGTTTTTAAACAACAGAGCTGAAAGGAGAGGGATTGTTGGACTTCCATTCACCAGATGGATGCAAACAAGACCCCAAATGATTACTAATGTAAACTGGCAACTTGTAAGATGCTATGTCAATGTTATGTTTACAGCTGATTCCTGCTGCCCCCAAGTGGCCTAAAAGACAGTTTTCAATTGTAGCTTTAATGTTTAGAAATTGTATGATACAATCGAAAGCTCGAGAACAGCTACTGAATGGACCTTGTGGTGAGATGGTTGGCACTGTGGTGAGCTTTGCCACCTGCCTTTCTGTAGACAAACTAGCCCAGGGTTTACAGTCCTTATGCTAAAGTGACGTTTTGATTTCAACCTTTAAAGGTGCAATATGTAAACTGACTGCTAGTGTTTAAAATAGTTACTGCAGTACAAATTCAAAATACTGGAGAGAGTCGTCTCCCCTACCCCCTCCTCTCCAGACTCAAAGTTCACAGAGGTTGCAAGGCTGAGACCGCAGCATTCACAACAATGTTGCTAGACGCTTGTCTCACATAGCCAGACATTACTTCACAGCACAGCGGAGTAGCTAATGTTAGATGCTGGCTATATTGACATAAAATATATTGTCATAAAAGCCCATGCTCACGCGGAGCTCTGTACCCAACTGACAGGCACACTTTTTTGGCTTAGAATTACGGTAGGAACCGCTAGACACACAACAAACTCGCTGTCCTCTCCACCTGATGGACAGACACACTTCCTAGGCTTAGAATTACGGTGAGAACCGCTAAAAAAAAGCACTAACGTTACCATACCGTCCTCTCCACCCGACTTAACACACTTTATTGGCTTAGAATTACGGCAACAATAGCTAAACACACTGCAAACTCACGGTCATCTCTTTCCAATTAACAGCCACCCTCTATTGGCTTAAAATAACTCACCGTTGTCGGCTACGGGACACGCTAAACAGGCTAACGTTACACGTTGTAAACAGCCGTGGCCCACTTGCTTGGTCCTCTGGTAACGTTAGCAGTTAGCAGGGTTAGCATGGCGGCGTTAGGCAGGACCAATCGGGAACACTTTACTGGCTGTGTCTCAGTTGTTTTTGCGAGTAACCAACTCGGGTACTCTAGCTATATAATTCAATGTGAGTACACAAATGTTGTAATGACATAAAAAGCCCGTCCCTTGTAGCCATGATAAATTAGCCTGAAGCTAATGCTTAGTCTACCTGTTCAGGAGGAAATTAGCCAACTCTGTGTCCTTTTGGGCTCTAAGCTGTCTCCATCTTTCAAATACATCTCCAATATTTACCCGGGGTTTGTTATGTCTCTGGTCACGGCAGATTTTTTTAGGTCGGGTAGAATCTATCTCCGTTGATTCTGTTCGTTTATTTCCTGCTTTCATGGCTGTACTAGCGTTACAGCTGTAGTGTGCTGGGTTTATGTTATTACAGGTATATCTGGCAACCCGGCCTGCAGGGGCGGATTGGCCATCTGGCAAATGCCAGAGGGGCCAGACCATTTTTTTTTATGTGGGCCGGTCCGATTTTTTTTTTTTAATATACAAATAAATTGTCTTTACAGGCCGGCAGCTCAGAGGATTGGTTTTTATCGCTTGCACGATTTCACTATGGTTATAATAATAATATTAATAATATTAATAATAATAAATATTAAGCATTTGGCCAGTCAGCAACGGCCGGGCTGGTCAGAAGTTACTCAAATTGGGACATTCAGTCAAAATCAAGCACTTGCTCTGGGGGACCGACTGCAGCAGTGAGAAGCCGCTGCTGACGGGCAGAGAGCTCCACCGGAGCTCTGACTGCTGTCCGTCCGTGCGGCCGTCTGACGGCATCAGTATTAAATTGAGACAGTTTCATTACCGGTTAAAAACGTCTCGTTGTGTTAGAATTTGTGATTTCCTTGCCATAAATATAGACATTGTTACCATAAATTGGTGCCCAAACATTTATCAGAATGCAGGAATTGAAGTCTTTTACTCTCAAAATTTCCGGGGGGAGGACCCCCAGACCCTCCTGCTTTATATGTTCCCCCAAAGGCCAATTCTGAGCACAAACGACATCAACAGACAGACAGTATGTGTACATTTGTTATAAACGTGTGCTCTTTAAAAAGTAGTAAGAGGTTTCACTACACGTTGTCCTGTGTATGATCGTGACTTGAGAGTTGATTTGTAATTATTTTTAGGACCCATTCAGCACAATTCACAATCTTTTAGTCAGCCTACTTAGAAACGTCACCCTCCAACATTAAAGCAATTAAATGCAATGTTAGTACAAGTCCATTTAAAAAGAAAACAGATAGTGTGTCCTACAGAAAGAATGACATGACAATCACCCCACAGCACTGTGCATGCCTAAACTTTAAAGAGGCTGACAAAGCTACATAATGGGTATAAAGAAGAGCCTTGAGCAAAATGTGTGTCTCGAAATAATAAGCAAATCTTGGTGGAAGAGTGCCTCTGAGTCAAAGCAATCTCACACTGGGGCTATGCCTTTTCTCTGATGATGAACAGAATAAGCACCTGCTGGAGAGAGTCAACATTGTTAGTCCACCCGACAGAAAAAACGCCCCTTAGGGCACATGGCAGACATTTCTGGTGAGATGAATAGAGGTTAGGAATGAATCTAGTCTGAACAAATGTGAATTAGGAGCATAGGATAGGCCAGACCTATCTCCACAGCACTGCGGAGGAAGGTCCTGCTCTTCCACACAACATTCCTGGATAGGAGAAAAACCTGCTCTGGTTTATTGGTGCTAAGCTCCAGACGCAGCGACGCTTGCTCTGCTAAATGGTCTCAGGAAGGAACTTGTTTTGGTGGAACATTTGCACCCGCAAAAGAAAACGCCACATACAATATTAAATGAAGTTAACTGTTCACACAATACAGTAACGTGAGCTAGCCTATATAAATGAGCTGAGAGTGAAAGTATTTTTGGAATGTATTCACCTTTTCAAACTGAGTCTTTTGGCATAATGGCATTTGCTACTTTGCCCTGCAATTCATAGCGAATAATAGGAAACCGGTTATATGAAGACAGGGTTTGAAGGAGAATGCAAGCATAAAACATTTATTTTCTCAATAATTACAGGGTATGTTATTTGCCTTGACATGTTCTCAGACTGGACGTCAGTACTCGCCCACACTGTCATTTACCACAGCATCACTAGTTTTGTCCAAGTGTAATTATAGTTTGTCCCTTTTCTTTCAAAAGTATTTTCCTAGTCCTCTATTGGCTGTGAGGAAACAGGGTGGAGCCACGATGCGGAACAGCTTCATTCATTAATGAAGGAGGTTAATAGGATAGGACTGCAGCCTGGGCTCGGTGCGTTTGAAAAAGTCGTCAGGACATTTTATCAATTGCGCACTGATCTCCAGTTTCGTCTGTGTGCTATTTGTTCCCGGTAGTAGCCGACTGTGCCTTACCTCTGCTGTCATCAGCCTGTCATGTTCAGTCGCAGCTATAAGAGAAAAGATTCCAGCAAATCGGTAGGTAGGCATAAAAAAAGTTAGAGGTATGGTGGTTTCCATAGCGCATGTCTCGACTTGCTTTTGCGCCGTAATTAAAAAATACGCATGCGACTTATTTTGATGTGAAGTTTTCCCTGTTTTCTTTCTGCTCTGTCCTGTTGCTAAGGGCATCAACTTACATCTGCTCTGTTATGATAACGCTGGCACAAGCCTCATTAACAACACAACATGGAACATGATGAAAGATATGTTTCTCTGTTTCAACCAGTGGCTTTTGTTGTTGAATATAGCACATGTAATCAGTTTTGCAAGACGCATCCTTTTTAGCTGACGAAGAGCCAAAATAAATGTGTCATTTATTGCTTTGAGGTGTTTATTTTATAATTAACTCATTCATCTGTTTACTGTAATTAATGCAGGTTACATAAAGAACTCCATTTAAAATATGTACTAAAATAGCACATTACCACTGTATGTTGGGGTGCTTTGAAAACTATTTAGACACAGTAGGTGAAGTAACTCATAGAATAATTCAACACTTAGCCGATCACATTTAGAGAAATGTTGTCTAAATGGACAAAGCTAGTGCAAGCTATGACCCACCATCTCATGTTCCTGTTTCTCCCAAGCTGAACCCTGCAGATGAGCCGCAGAGAGGACAGCCCTGCATCACCTGTGGAGAACAGTGTCCTGGCTTTGACCTGCACAAGTGGAGGTAACAGCTTCTCTTCGCTCCATGCAACAAAATCACATCGATGCCCACACAGTCGGTGTCCTTTCCAATGTGCAGATGTTTTCATGTCAAAGATAGGAGTGCTTTTGATATCAAACCACTCTTGCAGACTGATGTGAATTTGCAGTCAGCTGAGGCATCAGTGAGTGAATTAACACATGATGAGAGTTAAAACCATGACTTATTTGCTGCATGTAACCAGCCTATAAAGTCAGTAGCAATTTAACAAAGTAACTGTTCTGCCGTGTGATATATTAATTTTACAAAACAACGGTAAGGTATTTTCTCAAGTAGAGTGGCATTCAGGAGGAACCCTTTCAGATCTCTGGTACATTTACTTACTGGTATGTTGTAAAACAAACCATATATTGTAATAAGAAGTGATACTGCTATGAAATACAGGTGGTTTGGGTTAGTGTGTGAAAGAGTATGACTAATGTGTGCAACTATGTCTTAGGAATGCAGTACAAATAGCATCAAATATTTTCGACGAGGGCACTAAGCACTGTTAGTTTACCGGTATCAGCTGATTCTTATAACCACCAATCACTCAGTAACAAAGTGACTCTATAAGCAGTACTAATCAGAATCAGAATCAGAATCAGGATCAGAATCAGAATCAGAATCAGCTTTATTGGCCAGGTAGACAAACAAGGAATTTGACTCCGGTAATCTTTGCTCTCAAAGTACAACACTTAACATATTAGGAGTAAAAACAGAGAGGATGGTAAGAATATAAAAAATAGTGTACAGTATAACAATACAATAGAATTTACAATTTTACTAAAGAAAGGGAAGGCATAGTGCAATATTGATCAATAGACTGAGATTTTAGGATTTAAATATGAGTACAGTGCAAGGCAGATCAGTGCAATGGTAATATATTAATAACAATATTGTAATTGTAATAAAGATGTTGTGAGCTATATCAGTGTTTCTGTGCTGTTTAGTGGCTGCTAAAGCTGAGACTGTGTAATCAACAAAAAACCCAAAGGCACATTATGCACTGATTACAAATCCTACATTGTAATCGTGGAGCACAATAAGCTGCTTGACTTGGTCCACTGAGGATTACTTGGGGAGGTGAGGTCCAAAATTACAAGATCAACAAAACAGTAGTTCAATTCAGTTTAAATTTTATTTACACCTGCACGGCTTCATTCTGTAGCACACCAGAATTACCCTTAATACCAATTTTCATCAAAAACACTGAGTAATTCATATTAAGACAGTATTTTGGCAAAAGAAAGGTCAACCAGGTTGGAGCCAGTTTGTTCGAAGTTAACACGGCAGCCATGGATTCGTCAGGCATTTTCTCTCTTAATGGGATTCCACAATAGAAGGGGAGGGTCTGAACCATAAAGGCCATCCTGCCTCCTTTGCTGTAAAGTAAACTATTACAGGGTGACCGTGGGCTCAGGAATGCAGCCTTTAATTGCCTGTCTTTGCAGTATCACAATAAAAAGTCAACTTCTTTTCCCTCCGACAACCTGGAATAAAACGTTGTCAGTGGACACAGACTTAAGGAGCCCGACGGAGGCAAAAGGCTGTTTTATGGCTCCAACAAGTCTTTGTTCCTGCATAGAGCACTTCAAGAATTTCCTGTTTCTTTTTCCTCGTGCAAAAATAAATGTGTTTTCATGCTAATTTAGCAAGGTATGGTAGTAATGGTTTGCTTTGGAATGTGATGGACTTTAAGTGACCCTGAGGTTAGAGATAGGGAGATGAAGGGGGGCAGGTGTGCACATACTGTTTTGTCTGTTGCTCAGTTGACTAAGACAAAACAAGATTAGTTTTCTCTAATGCAAATATAAGTTATGGTACATGTGGATTGTTATATTCTCAAACTCACATGTACTCTACCAGATATGCTTTTTCTTTAGTTCCTTCAAAACAAAGTGATGAAAATTGGCAGTCAGCAAATCAACGGGATTTCAAAAAAATCTGGTGCAGAGAGAATGGATGCTAATGACTTGCACCACCATGAGGTTGACATTTGTGGTTTTTAAGTGACAACTATTGGATGGATTGCTGTGAAATGTGGTGTAGACACTTATGGTCAGCGCTCAGCGCTGTTGAGATAGGTTTGGCAATGTGAGACTAAATTACAGCTAGCAAGAATAATGTTGCTGATGGTTTAATTTTTATTTTTTCAATGTATTTTATTCAAAGGATTTCTAGAGTCGTTATGAGGTAAAAGTATTTCACAAAAAGAATGCAATAGTGAAAAATTAATATAAAAAGAAGGGGACCCCTTAGATTAATCTTAGGGCTCTTTGGGGTCAGGTGTGTGTGTCTCAAAATTCACTGAAATATTGATGATTCTCTAAATATTCAATAGATGAATGTACATTACAAGCACTGTTTTTCTCCCTTTTCTTTCTTCTTCTTCCTCTTCTATTCTTTACTGCCTCTGTATAAGATGTTTCCACTAAGCTAAACTCCGGGGGTTTTTTCTTTTATAGTAAGTTGACTGAGTGTGTTGAGGCATTTCCCATTCAGAGTCAAGAGAGGAGCCAGTCTAGTGATGGGTATTTAAAATCACCCAGGCCTACCAAAACACTACCCTCAAGAATTTGCTGTAGATGTTATTTGACTCAAATGTGAATGTTAAACCCAGTGGCCTGTGTCTATACACTTTAAAGTACAATATTTCCTAGTGACTTAAAAAATGTGATTGCAGAAACAAGTGGTTAAGATTAGGATTGTCTGCACGGTGTTGTTCAGTCTCATTCTGTGTGACGGAAGTTTGCTGTAGAGTTGCTGCTTATTTGCAATGACAGAAGTTCACAGATCTGGATGGATGCCCATGTGGAGGTGCATGTTTAAAGGCCTGGTAGAAGATACAGGACACTGTTCTGCTCTCAGTAAGATCTATCTGGATGCTGTGGCTGAAGTTGCGGAAGTTGCTGTGGAAAAGGAAACCCTGGCTGCTCTGCTTACCCTGATGTGGGTAAAAAAAAAATGGACAGATGAAAGACGAGCTTCTGTTACCTGGCTGCTTGTGTGTCAGTGTGCCTGTGTAAGCTGAGTGGGCTGCCTCTGGGCAGGTTGGCCATAGGAGTAGATTATCCTTGCACAACATGCTCCTTTTGAATTATTAATGCATGCCTTTGGCTTGATTCATTTCCCTTGTGCTAATGAGACTCATTACCAGACTTATTAGCATGGGCCCTGAGTGTTCATGTGCTACCTGATCGTCCCTTCTGATCGTCTTCTGCACGATGCCGGTGTGTTTTAGAGCTGCGTCTAATGTGTTATTAAAAGGTTACACTTGACCTGTTGGTATGGGTTAGGTCAGTACAAACACAAATCAGACTACAAACGAGGATTTATGCCATGAGATCTTGCCATTTGCTATTCCTTCATTTCCTCCAGCCAGCAGCACAACCTAAAACTTCAATTAAAGCACCAGATTGGCTGGACAAAGCCTGTCCTTGTATGCAACAGGGCCTTAGCTGAAACTTTAGCTGGCTTAAAGCAGCAGTGAAAGGGTAGAAGAGGAGGATAAAAGATGGTTGCAGAAGAACAAGAGAGATTGAGGTTGAGTTTTAACACGGCCCTGAATGGCTTGCTGACGTCTGTCCCCTCAGTAACCCAGTCTGATCTGCATAACACAGGCCAGCCCAGCTATTCACTGTGTTAACAAGACGGCCTGGCAAATAAAACTGTCAGGGCGCCCAGGCATATGAAAAGACTCTGGCTATATCGGCAAAGAAGAAGAAGACTCAGTATGAGGTGAGGTAGGAGAGAGAAAAGAAGAAGCCATTGGTGGTCCGTGCCACACAATAGAAACTTAGCAGATTTATCACTAAAGCTATGTCTGTGTATTTGCATGGAGATGGTAAGCCTCCTTGCTTGATAGTGTCCAGGTTTGAAAACACTCCCTACCCTGCTGTCTTATTTCCTTCACTGGGCTTGTTTTGGAGCAGAAAGCAGGAGCAACATCTGTGATTGCATGGTATGGGTCAGTAGGCAAATTACTTTTTTAGCTGGGCTTTTTATTGTGTAAATGGTGTGTTTTGTCTTTGTCATTTAGAGGAGATTTGTTTTGAAGGGGTTATATATTAACAGGTCTGCGGGGTCATGTGATGTATGAAGGATGTTCACAGATAATTCAAACCTGGAGAGCTGTGAAGCCCTGATATAAATCATAGTTTGACCTTTGGATTCTCTGACAGTGTCGGGCTGAACTTGTCACTTCCCATCCCTCTCCTCTCACTCTCTTGGTCTTTTTTCTGCTGTTTCTTCTTTTGTTCTCTCCAGCTTTTTGCTCCCCCACCCCCCTTCCTGTTGTGATTTCCCCTTGTTTTTCCCCTCATCTCATTCTATCTAAATCACCCCATACTACCCCTGGGTAAATACACATAAGACAACATTTGATTTGACTGTAATGGTACGGACTTTGTGGAAATTAACATGGCAGTCACGGAGCCAAAGATGGTCAACGCCGAGGCAGGCTGAGATCCTGAGGGGCCTGTCGGTCGGCTGCTGAATTCCAATGAAAACCCAGCATCAAAATTCAAGCGCTAGGCAGATGTGACTCAAAAGCACGCACATAGGTCAAAGCTATACAGCACCATGGCTGAATTCCAGTAGTGTTCCTCATTTCCTCTCCCCCAGTGTTAAGGTTGACTTGGGTTTTAATAATAAGCACAGGTAAAGAAACATATTTGTTTCTCACAATCCTGAGATATTGTCTGATTTGTCATATTGAATGCACAGAATGTTTCACTGCCTTTGGCAAAAAAATACACTGTGATTCCATGATATAATTTAGATATTCTGAATGTATTCTCAAGCATCGATAACAACCTAATTTATTGCGTTTTCAGGCAGAGCAGTGTACACCTCTTCTGTTTGATTTGGTGCGATAAAGCGGCATTGTGTTTGCTGTTTTATTGGCTGGCTGTGTATTTGTAGACCCTATCAGGAGAGAGGAAATTATCTCTGTTATCTGGTTTAGATACAGCTTGTAATTATGCACATATGACACCTCTGGAGCAGATGCTGGGGCTGGAGACACAGAGCATGCACGTTTGAGGCTTTCAACTTCATGTCTAAAACAAAGATGGATGTGTCCGCAGTGAGCAGTGAAATCTAACAGCAGATAATTCTATCTCACCCACCAGGTGAGCTCCAGGCATAAAACAGGAGATCCTGCGACGTGTTGGGTTGCTTTTGTGCTCTATGATTGAAAATGATTTTGGAACTTTCTGTTGCTCCTGTATTATTAGTTATGCATGCCATATTTGACAAAAACCACATTTTCATCAGTCATTTACAATGCATGTGAAACTAAACAGGACAGTAATAAGAGTGCACCGCTGTAGAGCAATCGGTAGAATATAGTTCCATTTTCTTTCAATTTGTCTTGTTTGTTTGTCCTTGTGTTGTGAAAGAGATGCTGAAGTGAGGGCTGTTTTCTCACCTCAGAACATCAGACAGACATGTTGACTGCACCCTCACCACTGTGACTCCTCTGTTTTTATTTTCAAGCAGCGCTATTCAAAGGTCAGTGTGTCAGCTCAGCATTATAATTATTCCTGTCATTTACAATGTGGCAGTTTTGCTTTTTAGCTGGGTTGTCTTTACAGTATATTTGCCTGTGTTGACGAAGACAGCAGTTTTGATATTTCCAGTGAAGCATCGTGAAGGAAGGAGTTATTGTTAACACTGTTATTTTGATGTGAAATGAAAAATGTTCTGTTTAGTTTATTCAATAGTATTATTCAAACATCAAATGAAGACCTGGTATGTCAGATTAAGGGAGCAATATGCTCTCACAAGCTGCTTCAAGAAATCTCTATTGTTCAGTCCAAAGCTGTTTTCCTCTCCGGTGGTGAAGTGCACTTAACTGACCAGCAGGAGGCAAACATGTCAAACTCAGACACACTGAACTCCAACAGCCACTTTGTTTGCAGAAAGTTCACTCCATTGTTCCTAGACCTAAGATTGAGACCAGAAATTGAATTTGCTTTGATTAAATTTTTGGTGCGGCGATGGAGTTTTACATGGTAACTTCTAAACTATCACTAAGGGGTACAATATATAATGGGGGGAAAAATAAATAAATAGTGCGTTGGCATACATGAAGGCTTATCCTCTTTTTTAATTCTGTTGTGGCAACAAGGCTACTGACATATTTGGCAACAGAAAGACATTTAATGATCAACCATAAAACTGAGCCAGGTATGACTACTCTTAAGCTATGAAGCAGCCAAAAGACAAAAATTAGTGTCCACATTACAATCCATAATCAAAAATACAATATTGCCTTAATCTGCACAAATTGCATCGCTACTGTATACTCCAGCGGTATTGATTAATTAACTGTGTTATCTAATCATACCCAACATACTCTCTTTCATATAGTCTCAATAGAGCTTTATTCTATAGCACAGCTGTGTACGTCTGTGTAGTGTTTTCTGGCCGCTTCTGCAGTAAAGCCAGTAGCTTTTCTCTGATCCACAGCTCCAGGATTTTCCCTGCTTCTCTTATCAAGGTCATCTCTAACAGGTGCTCGTTCATTTGGATTAAGACTGATAGGCATCAGAAAAGTCATTTTAGTCCCTCACAGAAGATGGTATGTTTGTGTTGATGTGTGTACTTTAGGTATAATATGCTCTTTTATTTATATAAAGGCTAATGCATGAAGATAAGATAAACAGTGAGTGTTATTTAATCTCTGTCTTTTACCGACTATCTATGAAATCAGACTGTTATGTCTCACTTGTTTAAATCCCTTCAAAAGTGAACTTGTGAAAATAAAAGTATGCATGCAGGTCAATAGTTTAGTGGTGCTTTCTTCTTCTTCTTCTTCTTCTTTTATGCCTAACTAACTTTTTTTTCTTTACATGTCAGTCATTTTGGATGAAAGGCATCAGGGATGGTGGAGTGAGTTACTATATGGGGAAGAGAGTTCAGTCAGAGCTGATATGAATGAATGAATGAATGAATGAATGAGAGGATGAAGCAGAGACACAAATCTTACATAAATCCCACAGTGAAAAAGGAGGAAAGTTACAATGTCCCTGGTGAAATTATGAAAATATGTGCTACCTTACAAATTACTGTACGAGACAGAAAAACAACATTATAGACACAGACACATACATAATAATGAAATAAGGTGTAAAAACTTTCCCTCTGAACTTAAACACTATTTGGCACAACTGCCATGCACTCTGCAGTTGCTCTAAATGAACACAACATGGTTTTAGCCTTGTACCACTGGTAGCTAGTTTTTATTCTTCTCACATCAGCAAACCTCTGTAATTCTCCCCGACCTGTGCGTTAGCGATCCTAATTCCCTCCGATTTTTGCCCTGGTGCTGAACCATGCCTTAATGAAGGCTTAGCATGCTAAGCTGCCTTTGAACTGTCACTGAAAATAAAGGGAGGAAGGCTCACTGCTGTCATATGCACAGCAAGTTAGCATTTACTGTGCTCAGGCCTACAGTTCCAACCCGCCCACCCCAGTAGAGAGTTCATTCATGTCATCCTGATCGCTTCTCCTGTTAGTTACCTCATGCAATTTGCCTGGTGGAACGTTTAGCTTTTGACTTTAGCTAACTGATATCATTGCTCTCTAAAGCTGCTCTCTGTGCTTTGAACAAAAGCACATTTTCCATTAATTGTATAGTTCAGGCGTTCATTTACTGTATAAGCATTTGGTGCAAGTACACACTATCTCTTTACCACCAATTTTTCATTCTCTGTTGACCACATACACGCACAGTACACATTATCACTGGTCCCTTTTCAATTTATGTTGGAACACACACACCTTCTCAGAGAGTTTGCATTTACATCATCAAAGTCGCTCTCATGTCAAACCATGCTGGTCAACTAACAATTATTTTAATTATTGATTTAAAAAATTGTGTATAAATCTCTCTCTCTCTATATACATATATATATATATATATATATATATATATATATATATATATGTATGTATGTATATATGTATGTATATATATATATATATATATATATATATATATATATATATATATCACAAAAGCCTTAAAGTGATGGTTCGGAGTAATTTCACCCTAGGCTGCTTTGCACATTGACCTCGAGCCAAACAACCCCCGACGTTGGTCGAGTTAGTGTTATCAGCTGGTTAGCTTAGTGCAGACGCTAATGGATCCACATCTGTATCTCGTAAATTACCCCACTAATAATACCCGGAATGATACCAAACTTCTACAGTAGTACAAATAGTTTCTGTACTTATAAAACGAGGCATTAGAAAGTTTGGAACTACACACGATTGTATTTGGTTTAAAGACATGCTAATAAACCAGAGCATGTTTCTCTCCCATCCCGGAATGCTGTGTGGACTAGCCAGACCCTCCTCCGCGGCGCTGTGAAGGAAGGTCTGGCAAAGCGAGACTAGGGAATCAGGAAAGTCATTAAAATGCATAATTTGGGAACCATGAATGTCTATCCAAAACTCAAGTAAATGCTGAGATATTATTGGAGCTTGAGAAAAAGGAATCGGAGAGAAAGTTTTTATCCTCTGGGGGAACTCCAAATTCCATGGCAATACATCAATCTAACCTCATAGTGGCGCTATAGGAAAAGTGTGGGACTCACCAAAGTCATTAGGATTCATCCTCTGGGAACCATGAATGTGTTTACAAAATGTCATGTCAATATATCCAATAGTTGTGAAGATATTTCAGTCTGGGCATAAACGGTGGACCAACCAACTGACTAACTAGAGCCATGACTTTAACGAATGATTTTATCAGTTATCAAAGTTATCAAATATGATGAGTTATCTGGCTGTCGACTAATCAATTAAGTCACAGATCAATTCAGCAATAGATGGGTGGGTGCAGGGAAGATTGGATTGATGGAAAATAGGGCTGCAGAATTAATCGCAATTTTATCGAAAAAGCAATATGGACAAGTGCAATATCTAAATCGCAGGGGGGCACAATATTTGTTAAAGGCAAAATATGTGTCAAACCATTCTGAATGAAGTAGTGTGGTGCTGCAGGGACGTCCCGGCCTACAAATCGTATCCTACAGACTAAAGAAAAAAGTCTTTGTGGGGCGACCTCTAGCTCACCCGGTAGAGTGTGCGCCCCATGTAGGCTGAGTTCTTTGCAGCAGCACAGGTTCGAGTCCGACCTGGGGCCCTTTGCTGCGTGTCATCCCCTCTCTCTCTCCTCCCTTTCCTGTCTACCCACTGTCACTATCGAATAAAGGGAAAAGCCCCCAAAAAAGTATCTTAAAAAAATCACACTATAATCATTTTCATTTTAATATTTTTCAATGAAAATGAGAATAATGAATGAAACAAATAATGAAACAAAAATGATTATTCCCTCCAATATCGTAAATCAAATCGCAATCAGTTAAAATAATCTCAATTTCTTCAAATCGTGCAGCCCTAATGGAAAATAGAGTGAGTCATGGACAACGTAAATGTGATGTGCTCTCTTCTCATATTTTCCTTTTTTTACTCCAGTGCCACTTGGCTCTTCTCTTTAAATGTTTCCTTTATGCTGTGCTTATTGATTTTGATTCTGACATACCCTCTGTATCACTGCATCTACCTCCGCTCACTAACCCCTCTTTTTTCCTCCCTGCGCCCATCCATCCATGCACCTCCTCATCCATCCAGTTAAAAGACTGCCAGGCCAGTGCAGCAGGGTTTAAGCAATGCACCACTTCAAAGACCTCTTTGATTCTCTCCTCCTCTTATTTTATCCCCCTCCAGTTCTCTCTGTCCAGCCACCTGTTTCCATCCGGGGGGGTGAAAGTCCTTGATCAGAGCTGTACCAGTGCAGTCCTAGATGTATTTCATGTATTTGGAAGACTTCCTCAGGGGTAGTGATTTTGGAAAAAGAGTTCTCTGTTTCACGTTTACAGTAAGATTGTAGCAGCCAATAGAGGTCAGCATTGTACAACAGCAAAGTATTCTTTTCCCCGGTGTCATCTTTGTATCATTGGTTCATACATGAACTTAAGTATGTGATTCTTAAAGTGACCAGGAATGAATATACAGTATGAATGATAACACATGGTCAGTGTACTATATGACACTAGGCAGAGATCACTACTTTGTTAATTAGGTTAACATCATAAGTTAGAGAGATGCTGACAGTTTCTCTTTGACTTCCCCCTTACTTTAATGACTTGTCCTATTTTCATTACAGACCCCAAATCCCATTGGAACCTAAAGCCTAATTTGTCCAAACTGCAAAAGAGGAGCTTGATGACTCTGCAGTGTTAAATTATTTGATTGGTTTATTGATTCAGCGAGCCTACTGATTATTGGTTGGCCTAAGTGACATATTGATCTGAGAGAATTGACTGTTGGTGTCTAATATTAAAGAAAGGGCCCAGACAGCCACTCCATGAAACAGCACTGAGGAGTCTCATTTTTGTATTGATGGAGCATATTGATACCTTAAGACCAAATGTGTCAGCTGGAAAACAAATTGTAAAGTGTGTGTGTGTGTGTGTGTGTGTGTGTGTTTGTGTTTGTGTTGGATTTCATTTCCATTTGCTAAACTGCACTTGCTTGTCTTCTTTTACCCAATTAAACTATTTAATCTATCGTCACACATCGTCACAGCTTTGACCCTTGCATATTCCTCTTAATCCCCATCTCTCTCCATCTCTTTCTCTTCCTTCTTCCCCCTGTCTGTCTGTCTCTATTTGTGATTTGTCGTCATCTGAGGAGTGGGCGAGCTGTCGTAGTTCTATTCACAGCTCTGCGTGAGTCAAAGCTGAATCTAATAGGCTGATTGAGCTGTGATGCTGTCCCTGCTTCTGTTCAGCTAGTTCACCGACACTTTTTCTTGGTCGTGTATTTGGCATTTTTTTTCTCCAGCACTTGCGTGTGTGTGTGTGTGTGTGTGTGTGTGTGTGTGTTAACATTATTAGCAGAGAGGCTTTTAAGTGAAGGCTGTATAGTCCATGGATGAGATTAGGGAGTAGGCTGGCTCACACTGCCAAGTTGTACAGGTATATATCAACTTGTCTGGGTGCAGAGAGAATAGAGGGGGCAGGAAGCAGGAGATGAAAAAAGGCTCTGAAGCATGGCCAGCTTCCTCTGATAGAGGCCTGAAGTAACACTGAGACATAAGGTCAGCACACACACAAACCAGGTAGAAAACAGGCAGACTACTGTAATGATTGTGGTTGTGCTGGGTGGTGTTGAAGTGTTCATCTAAAACTATTCATACAAATTTAGAATATAGACAAATAGGCTCCAGTTCTGCTCATTTATGGCTTTTGCTATAGCCCATCAGATACTGTTATTAGGCCAATATCAATAATTAAGAGTTTAAAATCCTCTGAAAATTATATATTGACAGGTTCTTTTTGCTACACATGGCTCTAGGGATGGTAAGTCGGTCGGTCAGGTGAAATATCTCAACAACTATTGGATGGATTGCCATGATATTTTGTACAGACATCCATGCTGCATAGACTGTGAATCCTATTTTGGTGATCCCCTGACTTTTGCTGTAGGCCACCATTTATCCAGTGAAATATCTCAATATCTATCAGAAGGATTGGCACAAAATTTGGAACGGGCACTCATGGTCCCGAGAGGATGAATCCTACTGACTTTGGTGATCCCTTCACTTTTCACTCTTCCTTCGTTGACATTTGAGATTTTCAGTGAAATTACTTTTTGATGGATTGCCATGAAACAGAAATTCATGTTCCCCAAAGGATGAATTGTAATCACTTTGGTGATCCCTTAACTTTTCATCTGCCTATAAACAAGCATGTTAACAAGCTAAACTTAGATAGTAAACATTATACCTGCTAAACATCAGCATGTTGCAACTTTTTTACTGTGTGCATGTTGGCATGCTATGTCGGGGCGACGCTGTACCTTAACTTACTACTTTGAACATAGCTTTGGATTTCTATGCAGCAATTCACTGATTTTTTTTTAGGCGACCTACGCCAAACTGTCGCCCGATATGTCAAATTGGACGATGTATTGGTAGTTCCTGCATTTTCCATGCTGTATTAATATATAGTTCAGATTAAATAGATTGATAGATGGATGACATAATGTAACAATGGTTGAATTGAAACACACAAAGCACATTTTTATGGTGCATGCTGTAGCCAGTCCAGACAGTAGGAAGTACAATGACATGTACTTTTAAGGCCTGTGTTTTGCAAGGAGACTGCGCGGGCAAAGACATTGAGTCATTTTGGATTAAAATGGATGGACATGGGAGGCAGTGATGCAGACACCTGCCAAGGCAATCAGTTTGAAGCCGTCATCACACTTATTGCGCAAAATAGTGTCTCTGTTGCTTCAGCGTAACTACTTAGAGCTCTGCTATTCTCTTTCTTCTATATCTATCTTTATCACTCATCTGGCCAAGTTTATTTGTGCAGGTTGACCGGTTGCCAAGGCGATGAGTGTGCTGTAAGTTTGCTGCTGCCTTGACAACAGGCCAGACAAGTACTGCATTAGCAGTATGACAATGGGAGCAGAACAAATAAGGATAGACAGAGTGAACATGCATACAAGATGAGAGAGAGAACTAAGAAACAAAGAGCTTGCTAATGTCCACTTGACGTCAGACTCCGAGATTAATACGCGAAGAAAATTAACATTGTTTTTTGAGGTTGTTATTGGCTTTGATTCAATGAAATGTTTTAGTGTACCATTATCTGAAAGTTGTTTTAAAAGCATTTTGGCTCTAGCTAAGAAAATTCTGTGGGAAACATTGCTCGCCTTTTTTTCTGATGAAAAGTGTCAAATTTAATTAAGTTGTCAAAATATCAGCATTAAGTTGCTTCAGCCTAAATAAATATTGAACTTGAATGCTGGATTTGATTCAGTTAACTTATCAGTTCCAAACAGAGTTACCTTGTTGATTTATTTTTGGCTTGATTCAAAAGTCTAGTGCTTTGCTCGATACCACATAGTTTGCATTTCTGCCAGTGACATTTGATTGACTTCCCGCTGTGAAACATAAAACAGACACACACATCATAAGAATCAAAACCAGACGTTTGTGGCATGCAATACGTAGATATATATGTAAAGAAATGTCCCTGATTCATTCTTCACGGAGTAGTGTGGCCCCAAGAGTGCTCGAGCTGTGGAGGTATGCCTTCCATTTGTAAAGTCTGAAAATCCTGTGAAACCAGAGAGCAGAGTAACTTGCCAGCAAGGTAGCCTTTCATTGTAAACCCCCTCCATGATGTATTTCTCAACCTGATACTCTTGTAGTTATGGCTAGCAGACAGACTGTAACAATTCTTGAATTTGATGTTGAAAGGGCTCAAATTAGCTTTGACTATGATTATGATACCCAACACTGGAAACATGTATGACCTGGTAGGTTAGAGTTGGAAAAACCTAATGTGCACCTGGAAATTTTATCAAAATGGGAGCCTGCAGTTTCAACTTTGACTTGGTCCAGTTTATCAGGAGATGATTCACATGAACAGTGTGACTGTATCACACATTCAGAGGCTGATGTAACGCCAGTATGTGCGATCCAACCTGGTCTCACAGAATTCCGTGAAATGAACACGGCCCCTTAACTCAAAATCTGTGACAGTTTCACGGATGGAATTCCGTGACGGGCCCACGGATGCGATGCTTATGTAAGTCAATGACAGGCATCATCCGTGGTCTACGCACGGATTCCCTGATCACAGCACGATTCTTTCTGCCAGTTGGGCTGTGGCAGAGAAGCTGTATAGCTTTGCTATTATTGGTATTTTTAGCCTAATAACCGCTGTTTAATCAACATTTATTCACCAGATCTTATCATGGTGTATTTGTATTTCTTTTAATGTTATTATTTCGGTCTATTTCGGCCAGGGAAGCTGGATTGCTTTGTTGTTTATTTATATTTTTAAAACTATAACGCTGCATCTAGCAACATATATTTAGATGTTATCATAGTATACATTTCTTTATTTTAATAATATTATTTCGGTCTTATTACCCGTGAAATATTACAGTATGCTGTAATACAGAACATTACGATATGATCCAAGCTACTGACACGCATTCAAAGCCGATATCCCATAATGCAATGCGGGCATTCACTCACAGAATCAGACAGCGATCAGTGGGTTTTTAACGCCAGTATCGCTTCAATGTACATATATATACAATCAGTGGTTTAGTCACCAGCAACAACACGTTGCTCAGCTTTGTTCCAGTAAGTTATGCAATGTAATAACATTTAAAACAATCTGCGCAATACTCCGGAAGTGACGTGGTACGTGCCGCTCGGCGGATAAGAAGATAAAAAATACATAGTATTCATAATATTGATGTTTTTGTCTAACGTTGTATTTGAGGATGTAAACAATGAAGATATTAATAATAATAAAATACAGTTTAATGTATTTGTCTCATGTGTTTGCTCGGCCGGCCGGTGGGCGGCGGCAGTCTGAAATGGAATGAAGCCCACTCACGGCAGACAGCAGAAAGACAGGAGTCGAACATGTCCCCCCACCCTCCCCGGAAGAACTACAAGTGTACAAGCTTTGTAACAGGTTCTGGGGCCCCTCTATAGTGGGAGTTGTAGTTTTTAAATATATTGGTATATTTCTCATAATTAGAAGTTGGTAGTGTAGAATTTTGGATACACCCTGGGGATTTTTGGGATGGGGAACACACTGGTGTCATCAGATTTTAAAAATATAATCGTGGAATAGGTGAAAATAGCTTATTACCATATTTGACAGTGCTTACAGTGGGTAAACTTTGGTGACCATATCTACATGACAGCTGAGGTCCAGAGCTTTCTATAACAGCTGGTCCTATGTGTGTAGCCCCTTCTGTTGCTAAATGACAAGCCTTCAAAGATGGACTGGGTTCAAGGTTCAGAGGTCAATATTTCAAAGCAGGAGTAATCCTCTTCAGACTGACATATGTTACTGTCCAGGTTGAGAAGTTTCCAACGATGTCTTTGCTATAGTCCTACGACAACGTTTTAATTTTTACTATATCATGGAGACCAGTTTGCAGGTGATACTTTATTGTCCCCAGAGGGATATCTGCCTTGAGTTCAAATGCTTCACACATAACACTTGACATATTGTTTTATCATACAGCTGACATATAATTGCAATAAAAAACATAAACAAAGTGATATGCAGCCAGACTGAAGCACATTATCAGCCACAATCTAGTGCTCATCTTTCACAAACAGTGACAAGACCTACACACAACCATATGCATTATATCATGAAGCTATTCCACAACCAGCCTTAAGCAACATTATTTAAAGTTTTAATTGAGGTAGGTCCAAATAAGGCCTATAGTTTAAAAATATTTAGTTTACATGGGGGTGCCAGCAGAGGATAAGAGCTACTTGGCATGGAGAATAAAGATAGTCAGACCATATTCTCTGTGCTTGCCTGGAGAGACTGGTTTCTATTCCTCTCCACAACCTTCATGACAGTCACCTGACAACCAAACTAAATGAGATGTTTTTAGATATTGTCATGCTTTCTGACATATGAATATGCTCTGTAATGCAGCCCTGTATAACATAAACCCTCTGATTCACCGTGAGTGTCTGCTCTAAATGATAACACACACTTTGAACACGAGCCTTCCAGCCGAAGGTGTTGTCCACATGAACACCAAGGTGCCTATAGGATTTGAGCCGATTATTGGTTCATCATTTATGACCTCTGATACCCTCTGACCCATGTCACAACGTCACAACCAACTGCTCAGTTTGTGAAAAAAAAATGCCAAAACACATGTTGTATATGTACACAAACAAAGCTACATCTCTGTAAACAAAAACCTCAGCAACAAACTGCTTATCCTTTTAATTTCCTGAAATGCTTCCTAAAACTCGTCCCTTCTTAATTTTGAAGGCTATATGGCTACAAGCTGTAACCACGGTGATTGATATGAGGATCATCTTCTGAATATAATAATGAATATGTTAGGCCTAAAAGTCAGTTATTTGCTCATTTTGTGTTTCTCTGTTCTGTGCACCATCCAATATTACCAGGTTCATATTGTGGAATCTGTTCTGTTTTTTTAGTTTTTAACAACAGAACAAGTCAAAACAAATGCTAATAAGTCAAACATAAGCATAAAACAATATTTTTGTATATATAATATACATATATTTATTGTACAAATTCTCACATAGGCTACAACGTGCAGCAAGCTTTCACAGACGCCGTGCGGTAATTACTACATCACTTCCGGAGTCTTCAGCTGATTTGATTTGTTGTCACAATACATGAGACAAATACATGAAACTGTATTTTATTATTATTAATATCTTCATTGTTTACATCCTCAAATACAACGTTAGATAAAAACATCAATATTACAAATATTATGTATTTTTTATCTTCTTATCTGCCAAGCGGCACGTACCACGTTACTTCCGAGTATTGGCGCGGATTTTTTTAAACGTTATTACGGTGCATAACTTACTGGAACAAAGCTGAGCAACGTGTTGTTGCTGGTGACTAAACCACTGACTGTATATTATATATTATATATTGTATATATATATATTGTGTGTGTGTGTATGTATGTATGTATGTATATGTATGTGTGTGTATATATGTGTATATATATATGTACATTGAAGCGATACTGGCGTTAAAAACCCGCTGATCGCTGTCTGATTCTGTGAATCAATGCCCGCATTGCATTGTGGGATATCGGCTTTGAATGCGTGTCAGTAGCTCGGATATTAGTCTGTATTAGCCTACAGCATACTGTAATATTTCACGGGTAATAAGACCGAAATAATATTATTAAAATAAAGAAATGTATACTATGATAACATCTAAATATATGTTGCTAGATGCAGCGTTATAGTTTTAAAAATATAAATAAACAACAAAGCAATCCAGCTTCCCTGGCCGAAATAGACCGAAATAATAACATTAAAAGAAATACAAATACACCATGATACGATCTGGTGAATAAATGTTGATTAAAACAGCAGTTATTAGGCTAAAAATACCAATAATAGCAAAGCTATACAGCTTCTCTGCCACAGCCCAACTGGCAGAAAGAATTGTGCTGTGATCAGGGAATCCGTGCGTAGACCAGTCATTGACTTACATAGGCATCGCATCCGTGGGCCCGTCACGGAATTTTCGCAGAGTCCGTGAAACTGTCACATATTTTGAGTTAAGGGGCCGTGTTAATTTCACAGAATTCTGTGAGATCAGGTTGGTGTGATCACACTTGCTGTGCTTTCAGCTGCGTCCCAAGCTGTCGCATCAACCGTCACATCGGTCACGTAACAGACCCGTATACAGTGAACCAGTGTTATCGTGTACAGCCATGACAGTGAATGTGACTTTGGTTAAGTGACAGCATGCCGGCAAAGTCCAGAGGCGGAAAGTAGAATGAGCTGATCTGTTGAATCAAAAGGCTGTTGTACACATGTCAGAGGTCAGCTTTTAAACAGTAAATCCCCTATAATTTTAAAAAGCGACCCATTTATTTTAGAGATTAATTTGCATTTAGGTCTATTCAGAGGCGTACACTTATATATAAATGAGTAGACTGTTTTGAAAGATTAACTCTTTTTGATGTTAACCATCAGTTTATACAAAGAAAACTTGATACTACATCAAAATCATCCCCGTCTCCCAGGTAAATCACTCAGTTGGGCGTTCCATGCCACATGTAGCACTTTAGCTTAATGCTAAGTAGAAGTAGCTAGCCTGTGCCAGTGGTTTCTCATTTGTGGCCTGTGTATTTACAGATTTGTTTTCACAAAATGAAATATCAATTAACTGAATACACAATTTGAACGTATTTTTAAGCGAGCAACTGTATTGCCCACTGTGCAGTGATACTGTAATTGACTAATGTTCTGTACAAGTATTGCGCTACTTATCCATTTTACAGTTTTGAGAAAATGCTAGCTAGTTGCAATAATAAATTGTATAGCTTGGCAATTGCAGCATGCAAAATAATGTGGTTCAGACCCTTATTACAAGCAGCTGAAAAAACACTTCAGCCCCCTAGTTGCAATTCCAAATATAGGGTACATGTATAAATATGATTGTATTAATACAATCAATTCAGCTAATTGAAAAAGAGCTATACAGAATTGGTTTGTTTCTGTTTTTTTTTGTTAAAGGCAGGGTTGGTAATGTTGAAAAGCTATCACGGTTTGAAAGTAGCATCTCCTCGGGGCTCCCCCCACACACAGATGTGCACAAGCACCGCTGCGTTGCTGCTTCAGAGCAGAGCGGAGAAAGGACCGCAATTCTATTTCATGTCCCATTCACCACTAAGCAAACACCTAATCTTATCATACCAAAAGTTTAAAACAAACATGACTACTGTTAGCAATGCGGTGACGATGCGCGTTGAGCTCAGACTTACGCGGGAGGGGTAGAGTACATTTCATTGGTTCTTTCTAAGCAGACCGCAAGGGAGTGATTGGTGGGTGTTTTCACAGGATTTCAGCAGCTACAGATGACAGATATTTTTCCCTCCTTTTTCAGAGCCCATACGTTATTTATTGCTGTTGGGGTGTATTGGAAATAGGTACCAACCCTGCCTTTTTAAATGAACCGCTATAAATTCGGAACATAAATTAGCTAAGTGGTATCATCAGTCCACATTTGCTCAAACAGCGAGTCAGCAGTAAAGCTGACTGGACTTGCTTAGTCAGGCATGCTTGTGATCTGCACTGTGTCTGCATTCTTTAACAGTGAAGCTTAGCTTTGCCTCATTTCAACCCCCTTTGTAATGTGGCCTGGGGTGTACACAGTCCACATTATAAACACACACACACACACACACACACACACACACACACACACACACACACACACACACCCCACAGGCCGAATCACTCATTTGGTTTGGAGATCAAAGACTCCAATATTTATAAGTGGTCTTGGGGTGTAATTTGTTTCTCGTTTGATTCTGACGAGACCATTCCCCGTCTGCCCTTTTATTTATCTGTGTTTATTTATTTATCTGTTTAAACCAAACCTCTTCTTCCTCATTACAGCAACTTTAATGTCTTTGCCTAGCAGAAACTTAATTGACATATAATGAACGCCGTGCGAGCACATTCAGAGTGAAATGTAAATTGTTTGCCTGCAGCTCTGGTGATCAAACAGGAGGAAGACAGATTGGATAACCCACAGTGTATGGAAAGTCCTGTCTCCTGTCATGTGGGAACAAGGAGATCACACTGCCTGAGCTCGTGGCTTGTATATTTTAATGGCACATTTTAACTCCAATCTGGCTGGCTTATGAGACTCTTGGCTTTGTTTGTTTGTTTATCCTCTAATGTGTTTTAAGAACCTTTTCCTCTTCTTAGCCCTTTTATAAGCCAGTGTTTGAGCCGCATCTGTCATGGCTGCGCGTAATGACACTTCAGTTGTTTCATGATCAGGTTTTCAGCCAGTCGGGTTAAGCCTCTTGTCTCTGATTGACACATAGAGAGTAAATGGCAATGGGGTCAGATAGGTAATTGTTGATATAATGTGTGTGTGGGGATGTGGAGACAAAAGAAAATGTTTGCCTCACTCTCCTGTTTTCTAAATTGACATTGGCGTCCTCACACAGGTGGCATACAGAGTGTGTGTGGGGCAGCGTGTGTGACAGCAGGTGCTAAATGCTGGAGACTCTTTGTGTGCCCTGAGGCAGGTGTAGTGTGTTTGTGTACGCTACCACACGTGCCTGCCCGTACTTGGCGGCATGCGAAGAATAGCCTCGGCAAAGTTTAAAACTGTAATATTTAATAGCTTGACACCTGAGCCAGAAAGCGTGCCTCAGTTTATGTTTCATTGTCAGATGGTGTTCAGCCCAAATATCCAATTTCATGTTCCATTCTGTCTACAATGCAAGATTGGATGGATGGCAGTGGGACTCCAAGCATGTGTTCTCTACATTGTGACCTTTTATTATCAAGTCTGGAAAAAATAAATCTTCACTCAGTCGCTGCTCGAGGCTCTTCCCCTTCCTTCTGTGTATTTTGTGTTGAATGTTGTGTGTTTTGACATGCATCCGGCTGCATTGTGAAATCCATAAAATAATAAACTTTTCTCATTACAAACAATAACAGAAGATGGAAATCATTTCCAAGACGTTTTAGCTATCTGTGATTGTTTGATTGCTAACGTTAGCTCAAAACGCCATTCAAGTGACAGCCTTTGTTGTGTTTGATTGCTAACTTGTAGCCACCAGTGAACGAACTTCGTTATGTAGGTCCGTTTTTATTGTATTGACATTACAGAAGTCTTTCATTAGCAGGTTCTTGTCGGTTCTTGTAGGATACTTCAGCCTCTAATCTAGAACTGACATCAGGGATCATGCCGTGAAAATGTGATGCCTTACGCTAAATAATAAATTACTGCTATGTAATGTACCTATCTCATTATTCTGTGGCTAACAGCAAAACAGATCTGCATCTGTCGCAAAGTGACGCTTGCGCAACTCACATCTGCACTCGACTCACATCGGGTAGTGACAGCATGTATGTGTCTGACTTTTGTTTGTGGATTTCTTCTTGTGTGTGTGTGTGTGTGTGTGTGTGTGTGTGTGTGTGTCTCAGCCTTGGTTTGTATGCTGTTGTATTTGTTATGTTGTTGTTCTGGCTGGTGCACTCACTGCTGATGTTTCTGTCCAAACTCTTGAGTGTGTGACAGTTAATTCATATAAAAGATTAGAGTGGAGAACGCGTCAGGGTTGCCCTCTCAGTCCGTTGCTGTTCGTTCTAGCGATAGAATCCCTGTCAATAAAGCTTAGAGCCACACAGTCCAAACACAGTATTAGCAGGATGTGAATGGAATATAACATTTCTTTGTATGCCGATGATCTCTTAATTTATATAACGGACCCGTTATTGTCTACACCTGTAATTTTAAAGATTCTAGGAGACTTTAGTAGCTTTTCAGGGTATAAAATAAATTATTCAAAAAGCACGTGTTTCCCTGTCAATGAGAAGGCGCACCAAATACGAGATACAGACTTGCCCTTTCGTATATCAAAGTCAGGGTTTAAGTATTTGGGAATCCATGTAACCCCCTCTTTTTCTGGTTCGTTTGATGCGAACTTCACTCCAATACTTCTGACCTCCAGCGATGGAGCACCATTTATTTATCTTTAGCCGGAAGAGTTAACTGCGTTAAAATGAATGTGCTGCCCTCGATTTTTATACTTCTTTCAAAGTCTTCCAGTTTTCCTTCCAAAGTCTTTCTTCCGAGCAACAGATAAGTTACTTTCAAATTGTTTTATGGGGAGGTAAAACTTCAAGGCTATGTAAAAAATTCCTTGAAAGACCAAGGCAAAGGGGTGGCTTGCCCTCCCAAATTTAATGATGTATTATTGGGCTGCAAATTTACAAAAAATTGTTTACTGGTTTCAATCTCCTGAAGCAGACTGGCGTAGTGCAGAGGCCAAGTTTTGTAAACTGGCGTCACTGATTACGTCAAAACTCCCCCTCTCCCCATCACGCTTCTCCCAGTAGTAAGTTCAACACTTAGGATTTGGATACAATTTAGGCAAACGTTCCATTTCTCTGACCTTTCCATACTCAGTCCTGTCTGTAATAATCATCTTTTTCCGGCTGCTAAAATGGACGATGCTTTCAAACAGTGGGACAGTATGTGCCTTTCTACATGTAAAGAGTTTTTCATAAGTAACGTCTTTCTCAGTTTCACTGACTTGGTCAGTAAATTCAACATCACCAAGTCCAGTTTTTTTCAGATATCTTCAGGTCCGTCATTTCATTCGGACACATGTCTCATCTTTTCCTCAATTACCTGAGCACTCTAACCTAGAGGATATACTGCAGACCCCTCTGACCTCAAGAGGCCAAATCTCTAACATATACAATTCAATTATGTCACTCTACAATATATCCATGGATCCTACCAAAGCGAAATGGGAAGAAGAGTTAGGGACAAATATATCAGATGCTGTATGGGACAGGGCTCTAAGCTGGGTGAATGGGACCTCTTCTTGTGCACGTTTGAATTTGATTCAATTTAAGGTTCTTCACCGTATGCACTATAGTAAGGTTAAGCTGGCCAAAATATACTCTGACATGGATGTCATCTGTGACAGATGTAGAATGGACAGAGCAGATTTACTTCACATGTTTTAGTCATGTTCCATGTTGAGAGAGTTCTGGGCATCAATATTTAAAGTCTTAAATGAAGCCTTCGATTTAGATCTACAACCTAGCCCTACAATGGCCGTGTTTGGGGTACAAGGTTGTGATTTTGTAATATCCAATAGTAAGGAAAGTGTTGTTGCTTTTGCAACCTTAATAGCACGACGGAGAATACTTATGGAATGGAAATCATCTACACCACCAAAAGCCGCCACATGGCTTTCTGATATCATGATGTTTCTAAAAATAAAAAAATAAAATACTTTCTTAGAGGATCAACCAGAACATTTTACAAAAATTGGGGCCCTTTACTGGCTTACTTTGAAAGACTTACTACACTTCCCTCTTAATAACTGCTAAGAATTGTAAAGCACAATGGTCACACTATTTGCTATCATGAGTAATAGAAGAAAGGTGCTTATTTTTTATTTTTTTTATTTGTCTTCTTTGTTTGTTTTTGTCCTCTTTTCCTTGGCTTTGTTGCGGGTCTGATGGGGTTAATAGAAATATGTCTATAATTGACATTGTAATGTTGCATTGTACATTGTATCTTCTCTAAAACAATAAAAATACTTGTTAAAAAAAAAGATTAGAGTGGATCAGCAAAGATTTTATACATATTATGAATGCAG
This sequence comes from Sander vitreus, assembly GCF_031162955.1. Taxonomy (NCBI): domain Eukaryota; kingdom Metazoa; phylum Chordata; class Actinopteri; order Perciformes; family Percidae; genus Sander; species Sander vitreus. Next base: position 7,174,929 of record NC_135858.1, read on the forward strand.
TAATTTGCAATCTATTCATAATTTATTCTGTACAAATGTAATGTTAAGAGTAACAATTACAACATGCTACCATTAGAGGATACTGCATATATACATTTCTTATTGTCAACCAATCCCATGAAAAGACTAAAACCAACAATGAATTGATCCTACTAAGAAGTATTCCGTGTATAGTCAAACTCTGATAGTATATAGATTATTCCTCTGTGCCATAGACCACCATTGTTGTAAAACAAGTAGTTCAACATTTGCAAAGTGTTATATGAAAAGATTGATACCACTCTCTAAACACGGTATCGATATTCTCATCTGACTTTGAACAGGAAAGCGAACAAGCATATTTACCAATGATTGAAATGAATGACACATGCTGTGACATCTTGTTTCCTTGCTAATAACCTCTGCACTATAGTTTATTTTGAGTCAACCCCACATTCACCGTAATATTTCTGATTGCACTTACTGCGTATTAGTCTACAGCAGAATGTCCCAGCAAATTCACTATTTACTTTGTTTTGATTTACATTGACTAAAAACTACAGTGCCCAGTTTTTTTAGGGAAAATTACCTTTGCTTTTCTTGAAAGTAAAACTATAGATTTGTGAGAAATTTAAAAAAGGCATGAGGCTAAATGCCACAGACAGGGAAGTCAGAAAGCAGTTAAAGACTAACTTAATGTTGGTTTTTGTCTTTTTTTTTATTTTATTTTTTACATGGAGTGTGTTGACAGTAGGACACTGTCATTGTACTCATTGGGTTTGCTTTCTGAGCTAGTGGTTCATATCATTAGCACAGAGACTATATTCTGTCTGGTCTAATTAATGATGTGGGACAGCAGAAGGGAGAGTAAATGGATCTGCTTCCCAAACATAATCGACCACACACACACACACACACACACACACACACACACACACACACACTCTCACACAGTAATTTGCTCTTGCCTGACTGCCTGCCTGATGCAATTGGATTTTGGTTAGTCTACACACCTGTGTGCTCCAGCAGGTTAAAATTGGGAGCGAATGATACAAAAATGTAGATGTGTGTGAATCTGTGTTCTGCTAACTGCCTGAGAGAACTAGAGACAGGGACCCAGTCTTACCCATGCATAAAGCTGTACAAAGTGACATCTAATCCTGAGAAGTCTTACTGTACTGACCTGGATATTCACTCCAGGGACAGAATCATAATGTTGGTCGACATCAAGCTTCACAAGTCTCTGTGGAAGCGACTGTGATGATAAATGCCTGACAGCTGCGAAGCTTCCCCAGAGCACTCAATGTATTTGGCAGTTCTCCCGGTACGTGAGCGTGCTCAGCCTAAAAGGTTTACAGTCATGGTTGCACAACTGAGAAAAAACATCGATGCCTACACACACTTATCTTAAGCATCACTTGTGTTGTAAGGAGATTCTGACCCTGATGTTGCTTGGAAGTGTCAGTTTGAAAACTGGTGAAATGGTGTCTGTACTATTGCTACACTGGCTTATTTTTATAGTGCTCAGCTTTAAAGTTGCACAATACCTGTGGAGCAATTTATGAGAAGATCTGTCAGACAAGCTCCCTCTCCCAGAAGGCTTTGTGACTCTGATAAATGTAACTGATTACAACTGACAACTTTTTGAATCTGTTTCCTCTGTTGACACTGTGTGAGGTTTTAATTTTTATTTTTTTTGCTGTTAAACTTCTGGTTTAGGCATGTAATACAGTATGTAAGATAAGAAGAGCCAGCAGAAGCAGAACTAATGTCCGTCGACCTGACATTCGGCAAATCAGTTGGTTGGCTGTTGTTGTTGTTGTCAGCCCAGACTGAAATGTCTATCTAAACTATTGGATGGATTGACATAGGGCTGGGCGATATGGAGAAAATCAAATATCACGATATTTTTGACCAAATACCTCGATATCGATACCGCAACGATATTATAGTGTTGACTATTGCTGCTTTCACAAAATATTTACACAATGAGATTTTTGATAAATAATCGTCAGTAATGTGGATATAATAACTAAGTGGGTAAAGGCAAATAATAGAACAGTTACAACAGTCTGGTAAGTTCAGAAAATGACATAAATTTACTGTAATGCAGCTCATGAAACCAGGATAAGACAACACTTATGTCATGTTACAATATTCAAAGTCTAAGACGATATCTAGTCTGATATCACGATATCGATATAATATCGATATATTGCCCAGCTCTAGAATGACATTATATTTACAGATAGACATTCATGGTCCCCAGAGGATGATTTCTATTGAGTTACTTTGGTGATCTTCTGAGTTTATGTCTAGAGCCACCTTTCTTCTTGTATCAAATATATTTTTATAACAGCTAGAGATCAGGTAGGGCACTTGTTCTTAACCACTTTGGCTTGTTACCCTTTAAAACGAAGCAATGTCTACTTCTAACCCATTGTCATAGGTTACATGATATGTCATTGAGATGCAGATTAATCATATAGTGATATTCCCTACTCAGATTGTTTAATATGGACAGTTTTTAGATTTAACAATAAAAGGCAACAATTTAAGAAGCATTAGAAAAAATAAATCTTGTGACTCTGAGATTTCTCTTTTGATCCTTATGGGGTACCAACCCCCAGTTTGTGAACCATTTAGGTAGAGTCTTATATCATGTGTGAGTGTGAAGCTTAGCCCAGCTACTGCAGGTAAAAATAATTTAAGGAAAAGTAATGATGACCTCCATAACCCAGCTGTAATGCAGCAGTATAAGTGTGTGGGTCCCTCTGCTGTGTTTGACTAGAAGTTGACGGAGTTTTACTAATCCTCTGGCTGCCATCTGTTGTTTGACCTCCTCCTTATCGACACACAACCAACCTCCGCTGTGTGTGTGTGTGTGTGTGTAATAATGCGGTGTGTTTGTTTGTGTGTGCAGACCATGACTGTCAGTCAGCCATCATGGACCAGACGAGGGAGGGTGGGGGGGTGTCATTAGCAAAGGCCCATCATAGGCCTTCTTTAGGGTTAATAGGGTCATGCTCCTGCCAAATGTGCACATGTGGGACTTATTTTGATCCAGAGGTTAGCCTGGCAGAGGGGGACGGCTAGTTTTGGGGTTCACTTGCTAAGTGGGCATCCATCATGATCATATTTCAGAAAGCTTGCATTCATTGATTCATAGTTTCGTTGATTCTAGTATCTAAGCCATTACAACTCAGGAAGCTCATTGAAATTCAACCCATGAATCTGAAAAACCAGTATGAAAGAATAATGAACAATTGGCATTGAGTGATTAATTGCTCCTCAGGGTTTCACTCAAGTTTATTGAATTAAAATGCATCAAACTCCTCTTTCATTTAGCCCATTGGCTTTGTTTGCTTTTCATATGTCGATTTAGCCTTATAAAACTTTTGTGTCCCATTAACTTCCATTCAATGAAGTTCTAACACATCTGTCTGTGTAGATTGTATTGTCTCTTTGCTGTTGCTTGAAACTACCACCGACAGGCAAGTAGCTTAGCTTAGCATAAAGACTTAAAACTGTGCACAGTGTCAGACTTTGAATACCCCTGTGGCAAGCCAACCAGCTGCTGTGGCGGTTTACAGCACAGACATGAGAGCTGCATCAATGTTCTCCTCTAACTCTTAGCAAATGAATAAGAGCATATTCTAAAAGGGGTCATGAAATGGTCATGAAATGGTTTGAGTATGAAAATGATGTGAATCATATGCTATGGCCTTGACTTTCAGTGGATCTCAACCAAGTTAAAAATCTATAGACTTTGGAGCAACATGTTAGGCAGTGCTCTCTAACACTATCATCAAACACCAAATGGTAGGAAAAGGGTGTTCATCCCCGGCAAGGATCTTTGAAGCTGTTGTTGGTGGCCCAAAATCTTAATCCTTATGTGTCATCTTTTGTGTGTGGATATATATAATTAAGCTTAGCGTTAGTTCATGCAGGACACGGAAGTCATACGCCCGCTGATTGATAACATGATCACACCTTAAAACTGGTCCTACTTATAAACACATCACGTCTCAGAGCTTAATGTGAAAAAAGGTTGATAATTCATTCACTTTCAGTAGTTTTGTTCTTCACTTAACAGACACTGAATCACACAAACCCCTCTGGCTATTTAGTTCAAGCTGGTGTATTTTACACCCACTCTGCTGCTGTTGTTCTCTCTCTTTCCACTGTTGCGTCACGGCAGCTTATTCTTTAACTATTCTCAGTGATATTTCTGACGGTCTTTGTGGCATGAGTCATCCCATTCTACTGCAATTTTGTCCTGAAATAGGTTTGAATTGCGAAAGCATCAATTTATTCCGAGTTTTTTTTTTTTAGCTCCTTAATGGAAAAAGGTTGAAGCAGAGTTGTGGTAGTGCAGAGGCAGGCATAATATGAGGTCCTGTCATGAGCTGCTGTGTGGGATGTGTACTGTTTGCTGTTGACAGCTTCTCTTTCACAAGTTCTTGTATTTAGTTCCTCTGAAGAAATGTTTGAATATACTTTGTCAATGACAGGACACAGCTGGTATAAAACTCTAAAATGCATGTAGAAGAAGATGGCTTAACAACACTATTTCAAAGACAGAAGTAAAAGTAAAGACGTGCTCCTATCCATTTTCGAAACACTACACAGAACATCCGGCCTTGACACAATAGCACTACAATCTTGGCGGGTATGGACAGTTTCTCTCTGCATTGTTCAAATCCCACAGCGGGAGAAAATCCAAGGCCAGTCCTGCTCACCACACCAGACTTCTCAGTGATTTGTGTGATGTCTAATTTGTTCTCCATATGGTACACACACACATGCACAGACACATACATACATATCGGCTAATATGCCATACACACTGACTCACACATACACACAACCCCTCCCAACCTTTTATATATTTCTTCTTCCAAGCTGCAAATATAAACTGGAGCTGCCTGTTACAGTGCAGTTTCTAAAGAAAGGTGCAGGTTGGCTGTCCCCATTAACTAACATTAATCTGCTAGATTGGTTTTAATGAGCCCCATGGGATTCACCTGCCATACGGGCCTGTCTGTAACTGCACAGTGTACAGTTTCCTGGTTAAAGTAGGAGACTGGGAGGGCTCGAAAACAAGACAGGGTTTCTGTGGATGCCTGCTCTCTTCCAAAACCATACTGTTCCTTGGCTTCATTAGAGCGTCACCTCTGATTAAACCACCTCAGAGGAGCGCTGGTTTGTCTGACCAGAGCACCTCACAGGGGTGGGGCTTTGATGTAGAGGAAATGAGGCTTGACTGTGAGACGCCAGGGAGGAGAGGTCACATCATCACTGGATGAGCTTGAGAAGATGCAGAGGCAGGGCGTTTCAGCATGTTAAACTCTTGAGAGTTGCTACTTTCCACAAGAAAGGAGAGGGAGCGAGTGGGAATGAGATGTTGAGAAAAAGTGTGTCTGTGTGTGAGGGTATCTGCTGAGTTTCTAGGTGGTGTACAAAGATGGCGACCTGTTGCATCACTACCAGAAGGAATGATTATTTTTCCACAGAGCAATGCTTTGAAGTTCCTATTTCTCTGTCTTCATCCCTCCTTTTTTTCTTGATCTCCCGTTTTCACTTTCACATTGATTTACATCTTCCTACCTTTGTAGTGCAAAAGGCAACCTCACTTTAATTTCAGCTAATGAGCGCTGAATTTAAAAAAAGGCATATTTTTTGGGATGAGGCACCCTTTTTCAGGTGAAAATTTGCAATGCATGTGGTGTGCGTAGTATCATTTGCAAAAAATAGGGCAGCAAGAAGTGTTTAGAAGATTATCTTTGGTTTGAAGAAGCTTTTTTTCCTACAATAACAGCAGAGCTGGTAAAAATCATACCAATTAGAAAGTTATTGTAGTTTTGACTTTACAACGAGTAAATGATCAAAGGCCTTTTGTGTAGGCCTATCACTTTTTGTCATTTTTTTACGAAGCGGTATAAACTGTAAGTAAAGAGTAAGGAATCAGGACAGCAGAGACTTCGAAATGGTAATTTAGGGAAAGAGTGAGAGTGTGATACTACCTGAACTAAACAAGAGTCGATGAAAGTCGATAGTAAACATCATATAGACAAATTCATCTATTGATCGATGGTAGCTAATGGTAAATGCCCACTACAGGATTGTAGCCCTATTTCAGCTCGCCAACAGTTTTTGGAGCTCCCTGACAAAAGCCCCAGATAGGAGGCAAATAGGCGTTGGCTTGGGGCACGCTTGACCGTTCATAAACGCGAGACGAGAGACTCGCTGGTGCCTCGCAGACACATGCAGCAGCTGTCAGGGACTCTGCCGGGAAGCTCCAGCCAATCAGAGCGCAATACATGGGCTGAGGGGTAACCAGGGTGGAGGGGTCGTTTGTAACTTTACTGTATGTGTTGCATTTGCAACATGGTCCGAAGTTGTTGTTGCACATAGATAAAGCAGCCTATAAATAGTAAAGACGTGTGGAAACAAGCTATATCGTGAACATGTGTGCCAACCACAACACCCCCTAGAAGCACTCTTCTGTCCTTCTTTGTTTTTATCGCTGCAAATCAGCCACCAACACCTTGGAGCACTTATTTCTGGTGGACATCGAAAATCCTGTCTCGCATATGGTATGGTATGGCACTTCTCACGTGTATTTTTGTGACAAAGTGTAGTTTAGAGACTAGACTCTGGGATTCCTTTTGGTGAAAGATCTAGAACATCGTGTGTGTGAGCCCCTGTCGTCAGTCAGGTAGTGTGAAAAGAAGACAACAAAAAAAGTAAGTTGGCGACTTTGAAAGTCTTGTAGTGGGAACTTAGCTTCAGTGTGAAGTCACTTTCATTTTTACTGAATTCTTTTTTTATTTAGCCAGGTTTGTCCCATTAAGACCACAGATCTCTTTTACAAGGGAGACCTGGCCAAGAATATCAGTGACACACAGTTTTAACAATTAACATGCAATCACATAGATTTGAGTAACATTAAGAATGATCAGATAAAACATTTACACACAAACGTTATATCATGTCAAAATGCCATGAAAAGGGCTTATATCAAACCTTTGCTGGTTTCAGCTTCTCAAATAAGAATATTTGTCTGCTTTCCTTAATTTCGTAACGTAAATTGAATAGCTTTGTTTTTTTAATTGATCGATAAATTGAAATAAAATAATTAGTAGATTAATCAATAACAAAAATACTCACTTGCAGGCCTAATAATTGCTGCACTCCTCTCATCGCTGTTCTAATATGCAGCTTCTCATGAGATCTAATCAAGCATCCAATTTCTACCAGTGCCTCAAATCAAGTAATTAATTTAGGCTTCACTACTTTTCACAGAAAAAAAACGACAATTTTTTGCCCCAGCTAAGGGAACTCTTCTTTAGGTTTATAGTGCTTCAGACTGAAGACCATAGTTCATTCCATTGCTCATGCAGGCTTTCAGTGGCCTGTTACAGCTCTCATTTCATTTTTCTAACTGCCCCCGATGTATTCTATTACATATAAAGTAACAAAAACAAAAGACATCGATGGCATTTCCATCAGCAGAATTTCATATGTTCCATTGTTTTGAGGTTTCCTAGTCTTTCTTGTTTATTAAACTACAACGTCCAATATGCAGTAGACACAAAACAGTGTGCAGCATGGCAGCACTCCAAATTACTGGTGGGTCTTTCTGGCCATTTGTATTTTCCCTGTGTCCGCGCTTGGCTGGGGCTGGGGCTGCTAGTTGACAGCAGATGATCCCTTCTTTAATGAGATTTTTTCCCCCCCCTCTCTGTCTCACTTCATGGCGCCACAAGGGAATCATCTTAGGCAGATAGAAGCCCTGAACCATGAACAAACAAAAAAACTGGACACAGATAGGACACCAGCACGGAGACAGGGAGGGAGGAAGAGAGAACAGGAGGGTGGGATGAAACGAGGGATGGAGGCGACGTGGAGACAGAAAAGGAGAATTTATAGTCATTGTCATACGCTGACAGATGCCTAACTCTCAGTCTCCTGTCAGTCATAGTCCTGATCTATATTTCAGATATGAATATCAACATTAGGTGATATAGTTTGTTGTGGTTGCTGACACATCAGTCTAAGCTACAATTTGCTCTTCATGGGTGTGGATGTGTTGGATGTCACATTTAGTGACACATTGTATTTTTCATGATATTCCAGTATATAGAAGTTTGCAATTGAGTCCACAATAATGGCTCATGAGTATGCATAATTTATGCATAGCACTTGTAATTATCTTTGTATGTCATATACAGTACATTTCAGCCCCCTGGGTTTTCAAGGTGATGTTCAGAATTCATCTAAATTGATTTAGAGCTAGATTTTAGATTTATAACACATGTCACGCTCCATCCGTCCACCCATCCATTATTTATCCATCATATCCAGGTTCTTCTACAGCTTACTAGGACCTAGTGTACTAGTACTTGGACCATATTTACATCCATCCAACCATCCATCCTTTATTTCTACTTGCTGATCAGGTTAATGAAGGGCTACAGCCAATGACAGCATGCATTAGGTAGAGGAGTAGGCAGACCGACGAGAGCAGACAACACATTCAGACTTACGGGCAAAGTTAGAATCGTATTTGCTGAACCTGCTTGTTTTTCGACAGGACTAAGGAGAGAAAATCCAGGGTGGATATGACACATGCCTTTAGTGTGGGAGACCCGGGTTCGATCCCCACTGCGATACATCAGCCAGTGTGTCCCTGAGCAAGACACTTAATCCCTAGTTGCTCCAGAGGCGTGCGACCTCTGACATATATAGCAACTGTAAGTTGCTTTGGATAAAAGCGTCAGCTAAATGACATGTAATGTAATGTAAAATTATCCTGTGGGTCATATTTCCTGCAACTGCTAAGGGCGTTAATTTATGAAACACTCCTATGGTTGTATTGGAGGGAAGGAGTAAACATATGTTGTCATATGGTTTGGAGGATGTGTTGCTGTGGGAGGAAACGGGAGCACATCTACATAGCTGGTATACACACTAAAGTTTCATTCAACCTTACGTTGCCAAAGTGGATGATTGGTTGTCTTATTTGCCCCACATCCTTGTTTGGTACTCAAGTGACCTTTTCAGCCGAGCTAGAGCCCTTTCTCTAGGGATGGCAATGTCGGTTTGTCAGTCGGGTTCGTCTGTCGTCTGCCAAGTTTGTCCAGACTGAAATATCTCAACAACTATTAGATGGATTGCAACACAGTTTTGTACATTCATGTTCCCCAGACAATGTACCTTAATGACTAGTGATCCCCAGACTTTTGATTTATCATCTGGTCAAGTTTTAAATCCATCCATTACTTTGTTTATGACCAAATACCTGCAAAACTGTCAACGCTTCAATTGAACTCAAATGTTACCATGCTAACAGATGGTGAATATGGTTAACATTACCATCAGTTTTAACCAAACACTTTATCACTAATATTGCTAGCATGTACCTCTGACTACTTCTTAAGCATACTTACATATACTACTCTGATCTTCAGAGCTTCTTAGGTTTATTTACAGCTGGATTCTATACATTTTCCACTCAGTGTGGAAGAGATCTAATTAGAATCTTATTACCCAGAATGCATGTTAACACCAGATGTATTGGGGTCATTTATCTGTCCATTAATCTAGCTATCTATCTAACCACCATCTAGCCATACAGCCAGCCAACCCCCCTCCCTCCATTGTGACTGATGACTTCTGCTCAGCACCAACAAATCATAATGAGCCCATCTGACAACCTTTATGGTGCCTTTTAGCCAGAAAGCAAAAGCACAGTGGGTCTCTCAATGGAAAAGTGAGTAAATTCACCGCAAATTACCTTCTTTATTATTTACCAGAGAAAGTCTGGAGACAGTGGGAGTGATGGAGAGGAGTGGTAGTGGTGTGCATTGTCAGGGGGGTAATGAGAAGATGATATACAAGTAGTAGAGAGGTTGCATAATGGTGTGGTAACCACCACATCCTCACCATTGTTACAATCCTACTGTGTGTTTGTGTTTGTTCTAGCATTGTAGCATGTGGGGTCTGACTTTGAGCCTGCTGCCTTTCAAAAACCTCCCTCCCTGATCATTCCTTTGTTCCTTCTCTTTTCCTCCCCTACTCCCTCCGTTTCTCTCTCGTAGCCTGGCTTCCTCAGAGAGAGCTTGATATATGACATCTGTTTGACTGGAAATGGATTGTGGACATCCCTAGTGGCACATGGAAATGCATCTCTGGTATTTTCTCCATGCGTTGTGCATCTGGATTGAGGGATGGGACTGTAGAGAGGGAAAAAGGAGGAGGTTTGGATTGAAAAAGAAATAACTTAAAATCACTCATGAAAGAGGACTCACTTATTCACCTCTGAAATGTCTCCCTGAACTATCAGCAATCCCAGCCCTGTCTGGGATTGCTACAGAAGGAGAGAACAGAGAGATGGAGGAAGCCAGAGAAATATGGAAACGCACAGTGTGAGAAAATCACTCAATGAGAAATAGAGGGAAAGAGAGGCTATAAAGAGAGAGGAAGGCCAACATCAAGCCTCGTTAAACTGACAGGCTGCTGCCAGAAAGCTTATTGCCTTGTTTCCATCTGACTGATAGACCATCTTAAACTCTTGTCTTCCTCCAGTATCCACTTTGACTCTGTTTCCTGTTTTAAATGTACATCCACTGATAAAGTAGAGGAATTAGGCACTTTAGCAGCTTTCTGTTAAAGCCACTAAAGAGAAGGGATTTCCTTTGTCGCGGTAAAGTTATTGACCCCCGTTTACCTGCTGTCTTCTGTTGAATGTTAAGTCAGAATACAGAGGATGTTCAGACCATGTGCTTTGAAAGCCTTGATGGGACAAGTGGCTTGGCTTCCTCACAGAGAGGCTGATATACAACATCTGGTTAACTGGAACTGGATTGTGCACATAAGGGGAATTTATGGAAGAAGAACATTAGCTACTGCTAGGGGAATTTGACATTTTCTCTGTGTTTCTTTGTAGTAATGTGCTTCACCTCCCCCCACTGAAAGATCATTCCATTTTATAACAACTTGGGCCCTGTGTTTTGTAGTTTCAACCATAATCCTGTCAGTTATGATAACAATGCCAGCACTTAAGTAATTGTTCAGATCTAGCAACACAGTGACATTGCTACAATGAAGTCCAACAAGAAACACAAGCAGTCAGATTATCACACAAGTTGTTAACAAGCTAACCGTTTAGCCAGATGATCTAAACCAAGTAATAATCCTGCAATGCACTTGAAAATTGTGTGTGTGCAGTGTGTGGGTAGGTAAAAGTTGAACCAGCACGTCCATCTGTGAAGTGTCAGTAATAGTTTTACTGTTTGCCTCACGCTTCCATATAAGTTTAGCTAATATGACCAAAATTGTAATAGACCAGAACTATTTGTTGACAAGACTAAAAGGCTCCAACCGTGCTAGGCTGTACTTCGGTGCAGTGCTTTGAGCTAAATGCTTAAGTCAGCGTGCTAACATGCTCACAATGACAATGCTTATAGTCTTTGTAAATGCTGATGTTTAGCAGGAAATGTTTACCATGGTCAACATCTTAGTGTTAGCATTCTTACATTAAACACAAACCCGAAAGTACAACTGAAGCAGATGGAATTGTCATTAGTTTTGCAGGTATTTGGTTATAAACCAACCGATAGTTGCTGAGCTATTTCAGTCTGGAGCAAAGTGGTGGTGAAGCAACAATCACTGCTCCACAACAGCAATCGCTGACCATTTCCCACTGAATAGAGTTACATATGATGGTCCTGTTAACACATCTTGTACACCGCATGTAAAGTCTCCTCTGGATTAAAATATAAGGATCATTTCAAATTAGTCATCCATCTATTGCTTCTGATGAATGGCTCAGAGGCAAACGTTGAGTCTGGACGACTGGTATTTGTGTGCAGACATGCTGTGTTTAAACTATAGAGTGATGTGTAGTGGGTGCTATCTCATTTTCCATTTAATTTCCCCAACTTAAATCCCTCCCTGCCCCCCAATGCTCATCCTTAAACTGTCTGCATTATGCATGGACCAGAAAGTGTATCATATGAAATATGCATGAGCCCTTGTGCTTTGACTCCCCTCCCCATCCTCTCATTCCTTCCCCCCAAAGGAAGGAATCGTTTTGTGTTGTCTGATTGTGTTAGGGGCTAGGATCAATGAAGTGTGTGTGTGTGTGTGTGTGTGTGTGTGTGTGTGTGTGTGTGTGAGATATTTTCTTAAAATGGCAGCGGAAATAAAAAAAATAAAAAAAAACAGGTGTGCAGAGTTGATCATGGTGGTGAAGAGAAGTACAGGATGAAAGAGTGGAAAGAAAATAGATCTGGACTCAAAGGTCAATGTATGACTGAAAGGACGAAGAAACTGAAGAGCAAAGAGTGAAGTCAGAAGAAAAAAAGAAAGAATGAAAGAAAGAAACAAGGGCGACAGATCATCAAACAGAAGGAGACTCTTCTGGGGACTGTCAATAGAGCAATATCCACTGATTGATTGTGTCACTGTGTCACACAGTGCTGATCCCTTGAGACCTTGTGTGTGTTTCTGTGTGTGGAGGGAAGGGGTGGGGAGCTCAGGGCCTCAGCTGTTGTCAGAACAGGGGGCCACGCGCCAGTTTTGGAAGCACTCCAGAAATCCCATATTGTGAAGCCACAGTCACCACAAAGGGAGCGCCTCCATTTTGTGGGAATTTTTTGCTCCTCCACCCTGTTCTCAATTTACGATTGTATTTGTTTGGGCACACGAGAGAGCGAGGCGATGGCTTTATAATGAGACTGGAGAGCAAAGCATGTGTTGTGTGTGTATAGTGAGAGGTTTAGTTTTGGAGTGTTATGCTTGGAACTGGTTATTGAGGGAGGTTTCCTCCAGTTTTTCCCACTCCAAGTTGTGAGGACTTGCCATTAGGATTTGCATGACATGAGGCTTTTAGCCACAGTTCATCAGTGTGGCTGCGGTGATAAACAAAGGCAGCATCTCACCCATACAGACCCACAGATGTGTACACACACACACACACACACACACACACACACACACACAACCTGACACAGATGAACACACTGTACACAGATGACACAAACCTTTTATGAAGACTTTTGGAAAAACAATCTGTAGTTAGATCATGAATTACAGCTTGAGCGAGAGATGCTTACGTCACTCAGGCATTATTCAGAAAGTGGTAACTTTCTTTGTGCATCACCATGACACATGTGCACATATATACACAAACACAAATATGACCCCACACACAGATAATCCAAACAGGTTAGGATTCACTCAGGTCATGGCCTAATCAGACATGGCTGTGTGCGTGCATGTGTGTGTGTGTGTGTGTGTGTGTGTGTGTGTGTGTGTGTGTGTGTATGTGTGTGTGTCTCATGCACGCACGCACACACGTGCGTCTGATTTCATGTAACCGTCTTTGTCTGTGATGAGATGGTGTGTTTGAAAACCTATGACAGATGGACTGTCTCCAATCACAGCCAGTGGTTGATTACTCAGCTAAGTGTGTGTGCACGTATGTGAGAGTGTGTGTGTGGATGTGGTTGTTTTTGGGACTCCCACTGAGGAGTTGTCCTCGATGGTTGATGATGCAATGACCCTTACTGGAATCTGATTCACCAGGTAATTGCCATTTTAGACATTTAGCAGACTGTCTTCTTTAACCTTTACAGCACATTTGACTGTAAAAGGACAGATTTGGCTGTTTGGATTAGTTCAAACTCCTCGTTCTGTAGCCGCTAGTTTGCTTCCTTACTTGTACTTGTTCTTATTACTCTACTCTTACCTAAATATTTCAGAATAAATTGACATTATTCAAACTGTACTTGATATAAAAATGATTGTAAAACAGAGATTATGGTTTTGTTATAAGCTCTGCAAGACTTTAAAAAATATCATATATTAACCGAATGAAATAAGGAGTTCAATTAGCTGGGCCCCTTGTATCTGATTGAAAATTGACCTCTGTTATATAAATAAGGACTAATAGTGGCCCAAGAATCGACCCCTGGGGAACACCATATTGTAATAGTGTTTTGTGAGAATGGCAAGCCAGCATATGTTCTCTGCAGCATTTGTATCTTCACTGGGGCAGTAAGAAAAGGACCCAGTAGTGGAGGTGGTGGAAACATGGGAGAAGCTATTGATAGGGTTTGATCATTTGCCAGAAGCATAACACTTGGTTTTTGAGGTACTGAACTCGGTCCCAAATATCATCTTTGGTGATCTTTGCTGCTGTGCTTTTGTTTTGCACTACCCAGTGAGCCAAGTATCATGGCCAAGTATCCTTGTCTGTTAGAGGAGTGACCCAGAGAAGCAGTAACTGTATTAAAACTTGTAGATTGAGTGTTTTAATCTCAGTCAGCAGAAGTTTACATTTATTCTTTTTTTGATTTATTTTATTCTCTTCCTTTTCCTTTAAATAGTATACATGTACTTCTTTATTCCCCCCTACACCTCCTGGAAAGTGCTGTATGAAATAACATGTCACACTGAAATCTATTCTCACTATGTCCTCATTATAATGTCTGCCAAGCTCTTTATATTCACCTCTTGCACCCTTTATCCCTCATTTTCAATTAAAAAAAAAGTGATTGCAGCAAGTATTTATCATTGAGAAGACAGCTGGTGTTTGCTTTATTTTAATGTGCTGTCCTACTGTTTGGTTTGACTGACAGCTCTGACAGCCACTGTGCACAGGTTATTAGCTGGTGTGTACTCTGCTGGAGCTTGACCGGACAGTTAATAATGACACAGTAACTAACTGGGGAGACTATGAAAGTGTCCGTGGGAGTGTGCGTGAATGTGCTGTGAATACGTGTGTGTGTGTGTGTGTGTGTGTGTGTGTGTGTGTGTGTGTGTTTCCACTCTTCCCCAGAGATTTAGGATCTATTGAGGGAATGAGAAGGGAGTATAGATTGAAAGATGAGATGGAAAGAGAAAAACGGGATTGAAAAATATAGAGGAAACAAGACCCCTTATGAACTTAATGGCTTGATCTTCCACTGCCTTGAGCTCATTCCCCTGTATATTGGAAGTGTGTGTGTGTGGGGCGATGCCTCTTCACTGTAAGCAGGAATTTTCATAGGGTTTTACTTGTGCAAGTGAAACAGCTGGGCGTTGTGAAATCCAAGTCTTCCTCTAAGTAGGATTGTCCCTGCAGAGCTCAGTGAGGACGTTATTTACTCCTGTATGACTGCATGCGTTTACACACACACACACACACAACATCTTTTTTGCCTGTGCTTCTCTCCTTCCTTTGTTTTTGAATCCTTACTTTACGTTCCTCTTCTTGGCCCATCAGAAACACCTGTGAAAATTATTCTGGCTAATAAAGGTCAATCATGGCTTCTCAGTTAGTTGGGGTGTGATGCCTCAGACATTTTTTTTTTTTTTTTAGAAAAGCACCCTGCCTCAAATATCCCCTCAAAGTTTTCAGTGTTGTTTCAGTGTTGTTAGTCCCTTTGTTTGTATGTATGTGTGTGTGCGTCTCTCTCCACAGGGCTACCCATATGCAATGGATACCTCAGGTTCTGCCAACAGGCAAACTGCCATGCCAGAGAGAAGAGAAGACTGGGTGCAAACTCTCTCTTCTCACCCCTCTCTATTTCAGTCTCTTGACTCCTCTCCTGGCCACACTCCATTTATTCTGCCCTCTCCCTCCTCATCCCTCTTTGTTTTTATTGTCCTTCAAACAAAAGCACAACTATTTCAATCTCTTTCTTTTTTTCCCCTCTTCGTTTTTTCGTGTCCCTCGATCTTTCGCTGTCTTTCCATATCGTTCTTGGCTGAAGCTCAGCTCGTGGTTTTTTGCCTCACTGCTCCTCATCACCCACCACACTGTCTGAGAGAGAAATGCAACCAAGCCAACAAGCTGAGGGAACTAACAGCCAGAAACCATAAGATGATGAGTTCACTGCTGAGCTGTGTGGACATCCCAGGTCACAAGACAAATTCCAGGCCTGTTTGTGGCTACATGTGATAAGTGTGGCCTTACAGAGTGTTTACGACATGCACACTGATTTCATAGAGATTTCAGAGAGATATTCTTACTGCAAGGTTGTCTTTGTTTTCATCTTTGAGAATCCAATTCTGTCCATTTCAGAGAAAGGAGTGTTTCTCTTGCAACATAGGCCATCATTTTTATGCTGATCAGTCCTTATTCAGTCTGTAATTAGCCAAAGCCCAGTTTCAACATGACACAATTGACTGAAATAGCTGCAGCTGTCTTTGTGCGTCAGCTACTTACTTTCTGTAGGCTGCTCATTCTTTGGCACTCTGTAAGACTGATTCGTTTTGTACCTCTTTTACTCTTTAGTCTACATTTGCATAGGTTCCATCTAATTAATGTTCTGAACAGCATCTGGCTGTTCAGAGAAAACTAGTTTCTACTAGGGGTGTCACGATACCAAAAATTCAGTAGTCGGTGCCAATACCAGTAAAATAACACGATTCTCGATGCCAATTTCGGTACCACATGTTAATTTAAAAGATAATTTTTCAACCGAAGAAAGTCTCAGTTATCCGTAGGTTTGTCATATGACCACTTAGTTTTGTGTGAAACCGCTCATTGAACTACATCTCTCGTCTCACACAATAGTGCTGATGCTAGCTTGATGCTCAACTTGCTCGCTAGCTAGCTAGCTTAGCTCTGTTCCACAACACATGTAACATTATCTTACCTGATCTGTTTTATCCAGTGAAGTGTTTTCAGCAGATAAGCAAAAGAACAAGCAAGATCCACTGCTCATTTTAGTAAAGTTACATCCCTGGTACGATACACACAAACATCGTAGTTTCAGCGAGTCTCGTTCATATTTTTTTCGAAAGATGGGTCCCATGGACCGGAAGTAGAAGGGTGTGACTTTGGCTCTATATGCCATGTGTAGTTCCACTTGTTCGTGACCTCCTACTTCTGAATGTAAGTATCGATTCGAACACTCTGAAGCGTATACTGACCCCATCAGTTCCAAAAGAGGCGCAGCACCGATGCTCTAACACTGGCATCGGCGCTCACGGTGCTTACGGTGCTTCAAAAAAATGGGCATCGTCTGTGTTTTGTCATCTTAGAATCGAAAGGTATCGCAAGTATCGGTTCTCGTGACATCACTAGTTTCTACTGTGTATAGACATAGTAATGACAGTTGCATTATCTTTTACGTCTCTCTGGGGTATGCAGCGCATTACGTCGTCATAGTTTTGTCTGATTCTTGACAAATTCTTATGAATTGGTATGCATACAGTAACTCAACAATAATAGAAACCGCTATTTTAGATTTTATTAGATTTTGGAGCAACTTGCTATACAAATTAGCATATTAAAGCGTAACTCTCGCCAAAATGCAATGTAGGGTCTTTTTGTGAATGTACAGGAGTCAAACTTTCATTTAAAAGCATATTTAGGACGGAATCGCCACTTTTAAGATTTATCGTTTTTCAGTCAAATGGCCTTTTGAATGGGAGTGCTAGGGGCACTTTTATGCTAGCCTCAAAATAGCTATTTTTAAAACACTAAGAAGGCTCGACACAACATGAAACTGTGCTCCAAGTATCACCAGGGTCTCTACACCTTAACGAAAGCATTGACAACATTGTTTGTGTACCCAGAGTTTACTAAAAAGAAAGGTTTTGAGCAACTCACGTTAGCAGTTGTTGTTTACGCTATCCGCCATTTTCCCAGTCAAAAATAGGCGATCTCCGAATGCAAATGAACGGATTCCATAGGAGGAAATGTCATTCCTATATGAGGCTCCTTTTTCAACTACAAGGTCAATATTGTGTTTCACTAACGACAAAACAACGAATTATCCATCATTTATATGGAACTAAGCTTTAGGAACTTTTCATCTTTACTCTCCTCCCTCAACTATTTTTGACTGGCTCGATAGACAGCAACCAGAAGAACAGCTACAGTGAGTTGCTCAAAACCTTTCTTTTTAGTAAACTCTGTGTACACAAACAATGTTGTCAATGCTTTTGTTAAGGTGTAGAGACCCTGGTCATACTTGGAGCAAAGTTTCATGTTGTGTCGAGCCTTCTTAGTGTTTTAAAAATAGCTATTTTGAGGCTAGCATAAAAGTGCCCTTAGCACTCCCATTCAAAAGGCCATTTGACCGAAAAATGAGAATACGGTAAATCTTAAAAGTGACGATTCCGTCCTAAATATGCTTTTAAACTAGGGCTGTCAAAATAACGCAGATTAATCCATTCCATATTGACGTTTGACCCGGAGCCGTTCTAGCCACCATTCGACTGTAAAATGAAGGAGGGAGACGAGAATGTGCTGCCTGGATCATTAATTGGAACATTTACTTGTAAAAATCTTCTTCCTGCCAACCCTGGCTACCGAAATCTGGTGCCACTGATATGTCTGCGCTTCTCTCTGATGCTCTGAAGACGATACAGGCAACACAAACACTGCTGCACGTGACGCTGGTAGTCACTATACTCGACAGCAGCTAACGTTAGCCTACCGCTAGCTAGTAGCTGGATTAAACACGGTTACAATGCTGACAGCTAACGCTAAACGGTGTAAAGTTTGACTGTGTTTTACTGTAGAGGATTCAACACCGGGATGTAACAATCTGCAGCTGCCATCGGAAAAAAACAACACAGTGCGTTCAATGAAACTGGTAAACTACAGCTTCGTGGTGCATTTGAAGTTATTGTAAATGTCCTTTACCATCTGGTGGTTGTTTTTGTCGTTCAACAGCAATTTACTAGTGAAATATGTTATTGTTATTGTTATACATTATTATTAAATCATTTAATTTTGACCATATGGCCTTAGCAATAAACAAGCCGTTCTTTAATATCACAACTCTTGTTTAGTACCCTTTTTTTTTTCTTTTCTTTTTTTACTTTCTTAAAAAGTATCGGTTCAGGCACCATTAATTATGTATGCGATTAATTAATCACAGAGTATGTAATTAATTAGATTACATTTTTTAATCGATTGACAGCCCTATTTTAAACGAAAGTTTGGCTTGGGTACATTCACAAAAATACCCTAAGTTGCATTTTGGCGAGAGTTACGCTTTAACAAGAGAAAACACATTTTCTTGATACTACTATAACTTCTTTAAATGCATTCTTTAAGCTTATTTACAAATTGAGCAAACACAAAACGGCATTTAGAGTCGTGTTTGTGTCTATCTGATCAATGTAAATCTATTCTTCTTAGCTCTGTTTTGGTCTCTACCAACTCCAGTGGGACATAGCATATATGCTATGTGCAGACAAGCATTGTTACATATACAGATTTCCTCACTTATAACTTAATAACTATTATAGACCTAATTAGGAATAAAGGATTTATGAATATGTTGGCTCATGTAGTGACAGCACTGTGTCATTGTGTGATTTACACTTGCATAAATACGTAAAAATTGGTATTTGTATACAGAATTTTCTGTCTACTACTGTGCTTTAGGGCTCCTCCGTGACACAATCATCTTGTATTCTTTGAGTGTTTTTGGCTGCCTCAGCTTTGATCTCTGAATGCCTCTGGCCCTCTCTTCCCTCTCTCTGTGGGACCGTGGGATTGATTGATAACTTCATTTGTTCCTGAAGGGAAGAGGGAGATGAGTACATGACTTATCCTCTCTGTGTAGGGATGGAGGGAGCGTTTTTTTCATTCTGGACACACCTCAGGCCCTCTTCACGCACATTTTCTTTTTAACGGTGACAAATGATCTCATTTTTTGAAAAGCATTAGGTCGGTCATTAGGAAAGTGAGGTGTGGGGGCTTTTTTGTCGCAAGAGAGCTCTTGCATGCAGTCAGGTGGTGCCTGGTCATTTTCGCCATTTCCTTCAATTTTGCCTGGCAAAGCAAGATTCAAGATTCCTGTAACTGATTTAATCTACATAAATGTCGTGAGATGTGTGTCTTAAAGGCTGGTGACTGGCATTGTGTAAGCATTCTTTTCTATCTTTTTTTGTTTTTCCTTGTGTCTTTGTCTTGCTTTATTTTGTGTGTGTGTGTGTGTGTGTGTGTGTGTGTGTGTGTGGGTGTGGGTGTGTTTTGTCTGTCCTTGGGAAATGTCATTGTTAAATATGTGAATACCTGCATATTCTCAGCAGAGACAACACAAGTCTTTGTTGTCAGGTGTGGACAGGAGCCACCTCTCTTGGCTGCTGCGCTGCTTGTTCTCCAGAAATCCATCAAGATTTACAGCTGTGGGTCTGGCTAGCCCACACTCTCGAGAACAGTAGGTGCATAGTGTAAGCACCACAGAAGAAGTGATGACATTCTGCCCGCATCACATTCGCTGTCGGTGCCAGAAACCTCAACCTCAGACTGTGCAGATATAGATCACTCTTCCCTGTGTTCACTCTCTTCCCTCACCGTTTCTCTTCCTGTATTTATTTGACATATGACTGGCAGGCAGGGATGGGGGGGGGTAAAAACCTCCGCTCCAGAGTCGGCCATTTTGGGCTATGGTTAGTTTAGGATTTGGCACCCAGAGACCTATTACAAGGTCACAGTCAACTTGGGATGATTTAAGTTATCCGCTGCTTACTGAATGTAGATTAGTCCAACTTTTTCAGAAGAGGGCTTTTGGAAAGTGCTCCAGCAGATGTTTCCATAGACAGTTGCCCCTTTGGATTCAAAGGAGGGAAAGCAGACTGATTGACTGCCGAAGAGGGAATCTACTCTAGTACTTTCTGTAAACGTAAAGGTCAGTCACTGTACAGCTTAAGACACCTATTTTGCATTTAAATTTAATTCACTGAAACACAGTTTTTGCTCATGCTTAAAGTATAACATGCATGCCTTCAGACTCAAACACTGAGCTGCTGTGTGGAAAAGACAGGACACACACACACAACATCAGTCATCATCATCATCATCATCATCATCATCATCACCACTGTTTCACACAGTACAACTTATTCTATAGTCTGCTGACTTGATGCATTAATGTGCTACCACATGAATCAGAAACTTGAGTAATTTAGCCAGAGTAATTGTGTAGCCTTTTAATGCAATACGATATCAACATTATTTACATGAATTCTTATTATTTGTCTTCTGGACTGTTTCTCCATATTTAGGTGGAGAATTCAGTTCTGGAAATTCATTTGAGAAGATGTGAATATTTTTTTTAAATGGCCACATGGGGATTCCTGATTTTTGGCAATTATCTGACAAATCAAGGTATTTAATTTAGGGCTGCAATGATTATTTTAATTATTGATTTATCTACCGATTCTTTTCCACATTAATCGATTAGTCTTGAAAATGATGAAAAGTAAAAAAAAAAAAAAAAAAAAAGAAAAAAAGAATTACCGTCACAATATCCTAAAGCCAAAGGTGAGCTCAAAGATGGTCAGTTTACCATAATAACAAGATTAACAAAAGCAGCAAATTCTCACATACCAGAGAGTTTCTAATTTAATCTTAAACGATGAATTGATTATCGAAATAGTTGCTGATTATTTTTCTGTTGGTCGACTATTGGTTAATCGATGAATCCTAGCAGCTCTAATCAAATTGATGCACATTTGATTTCCCCTCCCCTCTCTCGTTCTCCCAATCTGAGAGAGATGAAAACAGCATTTTTCAATTAGGGAGAGCCACTGAAAGTGTTTGCTTCAGGCTGCCGCACTGCTGCTGCTCTCTGCCCCCCCCCCTGAGATTCTCCTGTCGTTTAGTGTGTTTCTTCCCCCCCTCCACCTCATTCCCAGCACAGCCAGGGGGGAAGCAGAAAGCGGTGAGTAACTTTTAAACATTTTCATCCATATCATTCAGCTGCTGATTTGTTCGTGCCCTCTTCTGAGGCAACTGATTGGTGGAAAAGAGATGTCTTTGGCAGGGAGTCAAAACTTTTCCCCTGGGTGGTGTAAATTATGCAGTTTGACACCCTCATTCTGGGTAGCAAATCCCCTTAGTTAGTTTTCTTAAGAACACTGTTGATGTATCTTGACGAATAAGACATTATGGAATGTTTTAATTTTTGGAGGGCATGCATACCGCAACAATTTAGGCAATCTATGGCTGGTCTGGCTGTATCTGTGCTTTCTCAAGTGTGAGTGTAATTTTTAGGGGCTGTGCCTGCACGTCAGTGTGCAAATCCGTCTCTGAGATTTTTACAGTGAATTACGACTGACTAACAGTAACAACTGAGTAAAAGCGTCACTTGAATCTTGTCTTTCCGTTCTCTAGAGTGCTGCTTTGTTGGGCTGCCAATGCAGTTGTCAGGAGTGGGTGGCGTTATCTATAGACAAGAGGGAAGAAGATGGAAGTGAGAAAATGTGTGTCAGGGGAGAATGAAGGGGGAGAGAAATGACTATAAGGTGTAGTGATGGATTGAGTTAGAGGGAGCAAAAAGCAAGTGAACGACAGTAGAAAGACGAGGAAAAGGCAGTTGAGAGAGCAGTGTCTTGTTATCTCAGCTGTTGGTTTAAGTGGGCTGACAGCACAAAAATCTCCCAGCATCTCACAGCTGTGCGACATGCCTTCCCCTTTTTATTTTTAACCCTGGACACTTATATTAGTCTTCCAGGTCCAGGCAGTGTGCAGACTATTGTCTCCTAAACTCTGTATGTGTGCTTCCATGTGTTTGGGTTTGCATGTGCCGGGGGGTCTTTGTGTGACTGTATCAGCGCATGCCTATATATGTCAGTGCCATGAGTTTCACTGCCAGACAAATCGAGGGCTCCTTTCTCTAAAGCCTCCGGTGTGTGTTCTGCCTCAAATCATGTCATATGTGACAAGTTTAAGAACAGTTTACATGTGTGAGATCCAGCACCGGCTCAACAGTCTTTATTGACCGTGTGAGTGTGTCCGTAAATTGCCAGAGTGCATTCCACACAGACGTGCTGCCAGCTCTGTTGATGGCACCCTTGTGTGAGTGGCTGGTAAAAGACTAACAAGGGGAGGAAAAAAAAGAAGCTTGGATTAAGAGCACAGCAAGTGCAGCTTCCTGAGCCCCATGGAGCTCGTGGTGTCTCTGCACCTGGGCGGCGAGCACCCACCCACAGCGACTACACCGCCAAAAAAATGGCCTCTGCGTTGACTGATTTAAACGTGTTGCTAGGGAACGTCTTGTGTATTTTTGTGTGCGTCTGTGTGTATCATCAGTGGAATTACTAGATTAAATGGATTTGTTGACAGTTGTGGAAAGACCTGCCCTCTCATCCTATTACCACTTCCTTCCAGACCTCAAGAAAAACACCCCTCACTTCAAAGTTTCTCCGGAGTACAGAAAGATTTAAAATCTGCAGAGTCGCACTAAATCTCACTTAAGCAGGAGGAAGACTGACGTTTCGGTGTCGGGGAGGGAGAGGGATGGAAAACAGAGGGATGAATTAATTGTGGATCTTTAGTTGCTCCTCAGGCGGTGAGAGTGGCAATTGGTTTGGTAAGCGAGCGGTCGCCTCACCCACCCCCATCCCCCCCATCCTTCCTCCTGCTGCCAGACCTACCGCCTGCATTTGTGTGCTGTCAACCAATCGATGTGAAGGAGCTGGCTCGCAGCGGTGTATCAACTTAGAGCTGCATTGATCAGTTCCATTGATTTTAATCCTAATTAGGTTTCATCATCTGAATCTCTAGAAAGGGCTGCAATTGTGCCACTCATTTACTTTTTGTTTGCTGTAGCTCCATAAAAAGATGGTCTTTTCTTTCTGTTTTATTTTTGTTTTTTGTGACATAATTTATTTAATCATACCTCCTCTTTTTTGATCAGTATCAAATGTATTAAATGACAGCATCCAGGATCTGTTATTGTGACGATTCAACCAATCTTATCTTCATGTTTTAGCTGTGAATTTACACCTCCCACAATATTCTTCACATATTCAGAATGAGACATCATCTCCTGGCAATGTCGCATAGTTCCAGCCTTGATGCATGGGCCATTTTAAATAACAAGACAAAAACTCTACACTGTAAGAAAAAAATCTGTAGAAAAATGGATAATGCCCTGGCAGAATATTACCAGTACCTTTTTCGTTAAGTTTACGGCCATTTCTGTTAACCCAAAAACAGAACATTTTGTAGATTTACGGTGTATCCTCTGTACCTTTTTAATAGACATTTCTGTTAAACCAAAAAATCTAAATACGGAAAAACATCTCTGAAAAATCATTACAGAAAATTCCTTCATATTAACACAGTATGTTAGCCGTATTTACAGTCATGCTAGTGGCTCTGTCAAGCTCTACTTAGTGATAGTGATATAGTGTATTTAGTGATAGTGATGTAGTGTATTTAGTGATAAAAAAAAGTAATGGACAGATTTAAAATTGGATCTGATGATTACACCTGATAAAAGAACATTTTTGTAAAAAATATCATACCAATTAATCCGAAGGTTATGAAGACATTTTGCTCAAAATCACAAATGTCAACCTCAGTGTGACACTTGAGGAAAAGTCGAGGGATCACTGCAGTCAGTAGGATACATTGTTTAAAAAGTTAATCATGAATGTCTGTGCAAAATGATAGCCAGTAGATATTTCACAGGATGAGTGAAAACGTCCTGCTGGTGGAGCTACAGGAAAAGTTCAGAACCACTAATAGCAGCAGGATTCATTCCTTGGGACCACAAATGTCCGTACACAATTTCATGGCAATCGCATCGAATAGTTGAGATATTTTAGTCTAGTAGTGGTCCGACCAAACGACCAACCAACATTGCCATCCGAATAGCATTGCTAGCTAGCATGGTTAGAAATTGAATTTCAATTGTCGAACATTTTGGCTATAATGTGACCACAGTCAAGATTTTATTCATTGCGAGATTACACAGACATTTAAAGACAGCTTTGGAGAGACGAGACAGAACGCATGAGTCCCCCTTGCATAGTTTGTCTGCTTCTCTTTCTCGTCTTCTCTTCCTTTTTGTTGAATCCTTCCTCACTGTTTTCCATCTATTGATCGTTGGACAGTACAGAATCTGTACTTCATCTCTATCCAGTGCCAGACAATATCAGTCTTGGGACATTTCTAAGCTCTCAGGCTGGCCGTCTGAGGGATCAGACAGGATGAAACTTGAATGAAATAACAGACTACCTGGGTAATTGGGTTGTGTCACAATTATTACTGATTTTGTGTGTGTGTGTGTGTGTGTGTGTGTGTGTGTATATGTGGGGTGGGGTCAACTGAAACAAAAGCTCTTTTCAGCCCCACTGACATCTGAAGGTTATTTCAAATTAAAAAAAGAAAATATCAGCACTTGTCTAATTTGAATTAAACAACAGTTTGCAATTATAGTCTCTAGTGGAATTTTTTATCAGACTGGCCTGTTCTCAAATGTGTCAGAACACACACACACACACACACACACACACACACACACACACACACACACACACACTTTAACTCAGATAACAGAAAACCTCTGGAGACAACCAGAGGCGAAAAGTGTAGCCAGAAAAAGTAGGCTGCCACTCAACTCTGCCAGGCTGGGCCAGTGATAAGGTCGACCACGGGGAGATGTCTGCACTCAGGACCTGTCCGTCAAGCACAAGAGCCTGCTTCCCTCCCCTCTTCACAAGAGAGTGATGGGAGTGATTAGGGGGGAGGAGTGTGAGAGAGGAAGATGGAGAGGCAGGAAGACAGATATAGAGTGGCTTGGGAATAAGAGGATTGAGGCAAATTAATAAAGAGAAAGGAAGTCGAGGAGGGTCAGAGAGAGAAAAAATGGACCAGGATGGAATCCATGAAACCATAAAAGATTGGTAAAATGAGGAAGAAGTGAAAGAAGAGAAGGGGGGTCTACAAAGAATGTGACCCTCTTGCTGTGGAGCCAAACCACCCGTCCTTAACAACACTTCTTACTGTAGCAGCATGTCGAAATGATCTCAGTTAAGCTAGCCAGAACAGCGTCCTCCATTTACTTCCATCTTAACCACAACTTCACCCCCTGTTCTCTTATTTCTTGCTGTTTACTGCCTAAAACCTGATTAGGTTGCAAAGATTAAGTCAATTACCATAAAAATCTCATGGAAATCAAGTCATTGTCATGATGAGACCCAGGCGTAACAATAGCGCTTTATTCAAGATTCACAATGGAAGACATTTTTTGGAAACAGAACCCTGATTCAAAAATGTAAGGCCTTATAGCAGCAGTTTTTAAGGGATGTGTCGGTTCGACGTGGCAGGGTGAAGAGTTTCCTCAGTATCCTCTAGTTGAACTTTTTCTCTCTGAACTTTTCTGCTAAAGTAGAAGGAAATTAGTTTTTGCTTATGCCTTTTTTTCAACAGCGGATAAACACGTCACTCTGAGTCATTTGTGTCCTTGATAACACATACACAAAAAGAGAAATATGTTCAGACTCACTTCGTCTTTATTAATTTTTTTTCTTGATTTTTTTTCTCTCCCACGTAGAGTCATCGGTAATCAAAGAGGCCCCAGATGTTGTTCTTCACCTATCTCCTTTCCCAATCTCTTGACATTGTTGTGAAAGTGGCCTGAGTAGCATTCATTTAGTTGAGGGCTGCCTCCGGTCCTTTAGCGTCCATTACACATGAAGAGATGGATTGGAGTTTCATGAGATGCGTAGCGGTCTTACATCTCTGGAGAGGGTTAATAAGGAAACTGAGACACACAGCTGAGCCACAGCATTAGTAACGAGCTAACTTGATTTTTGTTTCTCCTTTGTTCCTCACCTCCCTTGTTTTTCCGTCATGTTTGGTCAAGAACGTAGAGCCCCGTAACAGCCCGACACGCCACCTCTGTCTGTGGAAAAAGTTTCACGGTGGAAAGTTTGGCAGTGGAAATTCTTTGTTTTTGATCCATCTGCTGCATGTGCCACACAAAACAAAGCTATTTTGGTTTTGCTGCAGAAGTGCCAGCTCTCACACAGTCCATGAAAGTGGGGGATAATTATGAACTGTTCAATTGACATGCTTCTGACCTGGACAGTGTGGTATAGCATGGCTATTATTCAGGCTGTGTGAGGGCAGCCTCTCCGCATTGAGCCTCAGCCAGTGAGCTCAGGGTCATGTGTTAATGTTTCAGTGTCATATGTCTTCTGCTCGGGTCACCCTGAGCTAGTCCCAAAGGTATGACTGCTATGTGGGATAAGCATAGAGAGTGGAAAAGGCTGGAGAGGAGAGCTTTGTTGACTATATAACTGTCCGCTTGATCAGTGTCATAGATGGTGAGAGCAAGATAGGTCGAGACACATCAGTTAATCTTCCCAAAGAGCGTTGCTTTGGCTGCTTTTGAATATTTTAGATAGATTTCTAACAACAATTGTTATGAATATATTGAAATGGCTAAATATGTCTTTATGACCAGAAAACCAAGCAATTTACATGACAATAGCGCTATTTACGGTCATGAAGTGGGCATGTAAGCTGCCATTGCTGGTTAGCTGCTGTTTTTGCCTGAGAACTTTTCTTCTGTCTCTATGGTGACGTGCAGAGAATTTAGACTTGTCTCTGCTCTCCTTTTATCCTTGTTTATAATGCCAAGTTGCCATAAATACACGACTTCAGGGAGCACTTATGGTAATACACCCATTTTGTGGGGCAACAAAAGCTTTAATTAGGCTGAATGCCAACCATATGGGACAGCAGGTAGGCTCCCCACACGTGTGGTCCAAACACACACACACACACACACACACACACACACACAGTACAGATTCAGAGAGTTAGGAAAAGTACTGTAAAGGGCCAGGCACTAGATTGAAGGCTGACGGCTCCTCTTTATGGTTTGAATCCCATGAAAAAGATTGAAGCCTCTCCAGGTGTTGATAATATATGAAAGGCAAACAACTACCTCTCAAAGGAATAGTTCAACATTTTGGGAAGTGCGCTCATGTGCTTTCTTTCAAAGAGTCAGATGGAGTTACAGTCAGGAGCCCATTAACTTACCTTATCCTGGCTGGAAGCAGCTAGGAAACGGCTTGTCTGGCGCTGTCCAAAGTTCACAAATCTGCCTACCAGCACCTCTAAAGCTCACCAATCAACACTTTGCGTCGCGTTTGTTTAATCCATACACAAACAGAAATGTAAAAACAGCTATTTGTGGTGTCAGAGGAAGTGGTGTAACTAATTCTTGATGAACACATTATCCATCCACCCAATACTTCTGTGCAGTGTTTTTTTTCCCCACATGGGGGGAAAGGAAGTTGCTGTGACCGGTTGTCGCCTGCCAAGAAATAGTTACAGCACGTAACATCCACATACATCAGGCTGTAGCTTAAAGTAGAACAAATGGTTGGCAGTATGAGACAATTAATACACAAAGTTAAGCTAACTAGTATTATAAACATTGTTTAACAAGCTATCATTTTCATCTTTGTAGTTTTTGTTGTTGTGGTTGCCATGAATACATTGCAAGCTGTGGCGGCAGGTACAAAAAAGTTCAACCATCATTAATAGCAAATAGCCCTGCACAAAAACCGCTTGCTGTCTGAAAGTACCTTACAGGGGCTGGTAGCTGCATATTTTAACTCTGGCTAGCTGAGAGGGCAGTGGACGCCACAACTTAGCTAATTTAGCAGACTGGGCCGCAGTTATAGGAGGAGGAGCAGGAACAGTAACGGGAATGAAAAATGAGCCCAGTTTATGGGAAGAAGGAGAGAAAAGGGAGTAAGGAAGTTAATGAAAGCCTGGGAGGGTGGGTCAAGACAGAAGGGCACGGAGGATTAGGGAGAGTTAATTAAAAAAGAGAGAGGGTATAGGGTGAAGCTTAGAAAAGGTAAGTAAAGTGAGAGTGGGGAAACGATGGAACGAGGCATACAAGCAGCAGAGCGAGGTGGATGTATCTGACCAGGACAATAAAAGAGTAATAAGCACAGAGGAACAGAGCACAGAGGGAGGGAGATGAGGTGAAAGAGGTAGAGGAGATGCTGAGCGAGGGACTTGTGCAGCTGTAAGTAGAGAGGAGTGAGGGACGAGGTTAAAGGGAGATGGGAGGGAAAGGAGGAAGAGGGGGGCTGAGAGTGGTGCCAAGCTGTCCCAGGGGTGATGAATGAGGCCATAATGAAGTATCTGTGCTCCTATGCTGCTGCCTCTGGCTGGAGAATAACCGCAGCCTTGGCATGGCCGCCAGACCCGCTCAATCATGCCACAGAGAGCACACACACACACACACACACACACACACACATTGAGTTTGTGACAAGCTCCTGCATTGCCTACATTGACTCTTTACTACATTCAGCATTTATATAGACTGTCTATTCATATATATTGCGTTATAACTGATCTACATAACTAACTAGACCACAATTTGCACTAACTTTTTTTTACTCTTTACTACATCTCAGCAGTGATATAGACTGTCTATTCATGTATATTGTGTTATTACCATATCACTTTCGCATATCCGTCGACTTACTTACACCTCACTTTGCGCCGGCTTTGTAATGCCTACTTAATCTGCACTTTATGTAGCCTATTGTATTCTGTATTCTTGTATTTTATTGAATGTGAAACTGTATGTTGTCTTGCACGCTTATGCTTTTCTTGGCCAGGTTTCCGTTGCAAATGAGAACCTATTCTCAACGGCCTACCTGGTTAAATAAAGGTTAAATAAAAAATTGCAAAGCACATGCACATTTTTACATACAGAAACTTATGACAGATGATATGTCTATTCCTTCCACCCACCATATACCCCTCACACACACACACACACACACACACACACACCCACACACACACACAGCAAGTGATGGAAGTCAAGACAAATGTTAAATTCCTCCTCTGCAGTAAACAAGCTGTGCTGTCCTGTGGTTTTCACCGCTGTACACTGAAACGTCAGCCTGCCAGTTTGTCACTGGCGCACAAACAGTACATGTTCAGTGTGCAGAGAAAAACAATGGCAGTACCCCCCCTTGCATGTGCGTACGTGTGGAGGCCGAACCACTGTGATACAGCCCAACAAAAAAATCTGAAGACAGTACTATTGTCAGTCAGTGAGGATCCAAGAGATGAGAGCAGCGAATGTCAAAACGATATGAGTGTGTGTGACATCTTATATTACACACTGATATTTTTCAGTTGAAACAAACAACAACAGTCAACCATCATTGAACTGTGTCACTTTGTTTGTTCTGGGTTGCAGTGATGCAACCAATGAGAGCCAAAAAAACAGGATTTTTTTTTTATTCACAGCGTTCTGACTTGCGTTTCAGCCACAAATCTCTGCATGTGGATTAATATCAATAAGTATACATGAACTTCAGGGGAATCTAAAAGTGTTGTTTTCTAGCTGTGTCTCTGCTTGCGGTTGCCTGTCTCCTTGATTATTATCTATATGTAGACAGTTTAAACCTCTCATTCAACCCTAAAATGGTAGTATGTTACACCCCTCTCTTCAGAAAACTAACTTCAGTTGATGCAATGTGGTGTTCTTCATCCGTGAATTACAAAGAATCTCTTCTACTGTAAAGGATCAGTTTATATATCACTTTGACAATGGATGTATGCACTATGTGCACATGTGCATGATTGTTAATGAATTCAGATGCTATTTTGTGCAAACCTGAAAGTCATGTGAATTGGTATCTGCGGTGAAAAGTGGATTTCTGCTCCCTTTCATTGGTGGTGTTGTAGAGGGGAAGCTTTGAATTAGGAGGGAACAGCACTGGATGTACAGTATAGCCTGAACTCTGCTGACAGGCAGTTTTTAACAGATCCCTCCCAAAAGACTGGAGCTGGGAGAGAGAAGGAGAACTGTTGTGGAAAGTAGGACAGCAACGATGGATCTTTCCCTTACTCCCTTCTCTTTGTATGACTGTCCACAGTAATCTCTCTGAGTTGTTGTGCGTCTATCCATGTGCATGTATCTTAAATGTGCTTGTGTATGCAGCATGGACAGCACATGTGGCTGCATGGAATTCGTTACCTGAAATGTAACTCTCCAAACATATCCATGTTGGATTCAAAGGCCTCAACTGTGTGAACACTTGACAGTAACGGTAACAGGCGACTCTGATGCTGGAAGTCCCATCTTAGAATGACAACCATCCTAATGTGTTCTAGATGTGACACATATGGCGTTTTTCCACTGCTGGTACCAGCTCTACTCGGCTCGGCTCGACTCGACTCGTAATAGCGGCGCCGCAGTAAACTGCCGTGACCTAACGCGACACACACACAGAACGTCGAAGGTGTGTTGTTGTTGCCACAGCCAGAAGACACATTTTGTTTCAAATGAAGCTGGAGGCAGCAAAAAAAAAACTCAGCTGGCTAAACTATTTAAAAATGGCGGGTTTGTTCAGGACACCCCCGTCTGTCGCTTCACGTCACCTTTTGGTATTGGCTCAGCTCGCTTGGAACCTCAACGGAGGTGGTACTAAAAAAAGTACCTGTTAGCAGGTACCAGGGACTTTTTTTCGTAATGGAAAACCAAAAAAGGCGAGTAGAGTAGAGTAGAATCGAGGCGAGTCAAGCAGGTACCATGTAATGGAAAAACGCCAATACATAGTGTCTCCCCCACAGTCAGGCTGGTTCCCACATAACCAGTTGGAGCAGGTTTCAGAGCATACGACCCACTGGCACTTCATCTGTCCCCCTGCCCAACCATGGCAACCTGGCAAGGTATAAGCTGCTTGTCTATATGCCTGGCTGGGTCTGTATACAGTACATTATTCAGGAGCAGGATCAGTGGAAGGTTTCATATAATAAGTAGTGTGTAATGGGCTATAGACTAGGTCTGATAAAAGAATCAGTTTGGATCAGTTGCCTCTGAAATGATCCAATTTCCACATATCAATCAGCGTGAAGCTTGGTTGTGTGTATTTACGTTGTTTTTTTGCAGAAAAGTGATTTTGTGTTGGGTGGTCAAGTCAATTTGAGTTATATAGCCCAATATCACAAATTTGCCTCACAATGCTGCTTTACAATCTGTATTGCATACGACACCCACCTGTCCTTTGTCCTACTTTGACGCTTACTTCGGATAAGGAAAAACTTCCCTAAAAAAGCCTTTTAACTGGGAAAAATAGAAGAAACCTCATGAAGAGCAACATAGGACAGACAGACCACTTAGGAGACAGGAAGTGTGTACCGTTTCATACCATCGGTGTAGAGTGTAATGCGCTAGCTTTAGTTATAGAGAATCTTTGGCTCCCCTAGATAGTTAGCTGGTAGCTAACTTTGCCTCCTGTCTGGGGCTGGGCAGGTTTATCATGTTCAGGGTGGTGGAGGTCAGTGTGTGTGTCTACTTTGGCTCGGTTTCATACAGACAAACAGCCTGTAGATTGGTCCTTTTCCAAACAGGTCATCTTTCCAGCAAACCAGCCTACATGCTCTCTGTAACTTGTTTCTCCTCCACTGCTGCAAGTTGTTGTTTTCCCTGCCACATACCCTCATCTTCAGGATGTCTTTCCTTCTTTCTTTCTGCAGTCTTGCCATCTTTCTTTCTTCCTCTCTGTAATTTGGCCAGTAATGGTTTAGAAATTGATTCCCGGCAGTCTGTGATCCGTGTCTCCTCCTGCCAAATCTATACAGAAAGGAATGCCGCAAAGCAAACACACACGCATAAACATAGCATGTGCTGTTGTCACAGTGAATTGTTGAGGTTTTTTATTGTTTCTCATTTACAAGGAGAGTATGCATGTTGGGTTGTGTTTGATTTGTGAAGCAAAAGGAGGGAGTGAGAGATCAACATCAGCAGTGATCAAATACAAAGGAATGTGGAGCAGAAGAATGGGGTGAAGAGAGGAGATGATTAAGTTTGGTGGAAGGAAGATGAGGAGAGACTGACAGAGATGGAGAAAAATGCTTTCCGGTGCAGCTGTAGAAAGACACGTGAGAAACCTTTTTAAAAAGTAATTGCCTCTGTAACCTTCTGTGACATTACAGAGAATTATGGCTCAAAATTGCTTTTTTAATACACTTATTATACCTCCATATTGACAGAATTTGGCCACCAGTCTAGAGTTATTAGCTAGATTAGTGACATACTAATGCAACACGATCACACCCTCTCCATTTCCTTTTTCAGTTTCTGTCACTCAGAATTCCCAGTCAGGCTCCCAAATGGCAAAATCTGAGCAATCCGTCTGGAAGCCTACTTAATAATAAGTGCCACTGTTGTTTTGGAGGGCAGACTTTTTACTATGTGTATGTGTGTGTATGTAACCCCAGCGGAGCGTGTAACACTAATGAGCGGGCCGGAGACAGCCCTTATCACCAGCTTTCCAGTCCTGGCCAGACCTTAATTAGCTCATAAATGCTTAGCGCAGACTTCGCACTGCAGGGCTGAGCAAAGTTACAGACACAAACACTCAAGCACACAATGGACATGCAAATGCTTATACAGACACAAAGGTGCACACAAAACCGTACTGACATTTGACGGCAGTGTGTAGACTAGAGGGTAATATTTGGATGACTCAAACCAAACCAAATGGATGTGTGATGTGTGTGTTAGTGTTTGAGTGTGTATGTGGAGGGTCTTTGTGTTTGCCATGTGGTGGTATTGTTTTTGTGTGTTTAAATATATGAATAAATGACTAAACTAATTAATGAATGTCTTCCATGTATGTAGGCTAGAGTGTGTGGCACTTTTAGCCTTTCGGTGACCTGTAGCCCTCAGCGTTGAATCATAAGCCCTATTATTACGTTTCAAATGACTCTCTGGAAAAACAGTGCTTTTTAGACCACCCCTGAATGTTCCCACAGTCTCTAACAGAGCCCAAAACTGCAGATAAGAGAGCCCCAGTCCATGCTTTGGAAGGCTTTTATCTTCATACGCCCACTACTGTGTGACAAAACCGATTTATTTTTTAAATAAAAATCTAAATGTTGCCTTTCGATGGGCTCTCTTTCCTCTTCCTTGTGTTTCGGTCTGCATTTTCTCACGGTTGGAAAGTGCTTTATAGTTGTACCTCTGTCTCTTGCGCACACACACACACACACACACACACACACACACACACACACACACACGCAAACAAAGACACACACACACGCACAAGTGCTGGTGACATCGAGGTGTAAAAGCAGCCCCTGCCTTTAACCCCCAGCCCCCACCGAGAAGTCAAAAAGGCCCCCACTGTTTGCTTCAGGTCAATGTTAGTTAGTGGAGAAAGTTGGTTTTCCCCTCCTCCTCTGCCACCCCCCATCCATCCATCTATGCATCCATCCACCCATCCAAGCCTGTGCGGGTGCCTGTTCCCGACCAAGAGGAGATCATAACCATGAAAAATACACACTGCCAGAAACTCAACGGTGTCTGCCTCTGCATCGTAAAACAGCACATAAAGTCAGAGGGGTTTTAGGGGGGATGGGTGTGTCCTTTGAAGTTGGACAATGACCTCCAACTTGTTGCTTTCTGACAACCCCCCTTCCTCTATATTCATACTCACACTTCTGCTACATCCCACTGCCGCAAAACACTCCAGAAGGAAACACTTCCTGGATGCACTTTGTGTGTGTGTGTGTGTGTGTGTGTGTGTGTGTGTGTGTGTGTGTGTGAGAGAGAGAGAGAGAGAAAAAGATGAAAATGTGTCTGTGGCTATGAGAAATAGTCATTGTGTTAAACTTGTTTTTATTTTGCAGCCTGTTAGTCTGCAAGAGGTTGTTACTGCGGGTGATAGGGCATCATGGAGATATTTGTTGGAGATTTAGTTTTTTGGTCATTAAAATGATCCCTCCTGGCCCGACTCTGATGTAATCGGAGTAGACCGCACCCCCCACACAGCGCCGCGTGTGGCTAAAGACCTCTATCTACAAGCATACAGAGCTAATAGGAAGCAGATTTTGGCTGTTAATTAATCTGTTTAATGCAGTTAGATGCTCTGGTATCTGGCACACCAAGTTTTTCCCCTCGTCCACACACACAAAGATATTATTATGTGTACTCAGAGTTTCCTTGTTCCTCATTGAATCTGTCCCTAAGTCACTGAAGGAACATTGCAGTTGGCTGCACGGCTCTAGCAGAGAAAATCAATGTTGTAAGGAACAAACGCTGGTTAAACTCCCTGTGAGACTCCCACAGAACACAGCTTTGATGCTAGGGTATGAGTCGATGTATTGGAAGTAGGTATACACTTGCCACTTCTCTCATTAGAGCCCCTGGGGTGTTTTGTGACAGAAAAGCTTCCTCCATTTGTCAGCGATTATGTTTTCTCCCTTCCTCTTTCTCTATCTCTACATGTGTTTATCGGTCTGTGTGTGTGTGTGTGTGTACATGTGTGCTGCTGTGTAGCAGGCTGGTGGTCTTGGGTAATGAAGACGCTGAAATGGTGCCAGTCAGTGTCGTTCATTTATCTCAACTGTGCTCGCTATCTGTCTCTCCCCTTGCAATTATCACAAAGCCCCTCACAATCACAGAAAGGCTTTTTCTCTCACGTGCACTTGCAAGCACAAACATGGCATATATCTCCCCTTCAAGCATCCATTTTACCTTAAATCATATCAGATAGCCTCACACTTCAAAGTCAAAAACAAAAAGCAGAACCCACTTTATAGCCAGCCGATACCCTGCTGTGACGAACACATCATTCACTGCTGCTTGTTGAAGCAGTGTCCTTCAGTGCCACCATTTTGCATCCTTCATATTAACAGTACATTAATCAACGCATGCCATATTTTGCTTATGTATCTTCCAACGCCAGATTTTATGTCTGCCTAGATATGACACATTAGCAGGCACCTGCTTCCCAGCTTAATTGTTCACAATCTGTGCGGTGACAAAGTCCAATTCTGGTCGCTGCATCTTATTGAAATAAAAGAATATTTTTAGACTGACAAAGTAATCCTGGCCTTTAGCCTGCTGCTCTGAACAGTTTGTTTGCATGTTGTTCTTTTTAGCCCACCTCAGATAAGGGGAGCATGGCAACATGCCAGTACAGTGCAGTTCAGATACTGTATGTGTTTAATGGTAGTCAAATGCACTGCAGCACAGTTCCACTTTAAAGTGCCCTGCTGACAGATGGGACTTGATATGACTTGCTTAACAAACACTTTACTCACCTCTGCATTTTTGTAATATTCCTCTTTGGGGTGGCACATTCTTTCATACTTTTGTTGCAATATCCCTGTCACCACCATACAGAAGACCTTAGGCTGCTTCATACTTACTTATACCCTTTTTGTACCAAAATTTGCAGGTATATGCAGGTTTTTTATTTTTATTTAATATCCCAGTCTGTCAGTGCTGTTGGTGTTTTCAAACGCACACTTTTGGACTATAAAAGAAGATGGCATGATTTAAAGCAGAGGGCACCCCTTATACATGTGTTTACCACCAACTCTCTGAATATGCTAATCATTTCACTGTAACTGTGTGGCTGTTAGAGCTGATCTTTGTGAATTGTACTGTTTTTGCAGTGAGGCTCATTTAAGATTTAAGATGCAGGTTTTTATTGCAGATATGATGAGCTCTTTATCATCATTTCATGTTTGAGTGCGTCATATGAAGCTATTGCTCGCTGATGTCTTTCATTACAACAGATGCATTACATCAGGTGCTGGCATTTGCATTGTGACAAAATGGCTGGAGGTGAAAGAGCTCAAGGACAGAACCTGTGATATCTCACCTTGATGAATATGACAGAGCTGCATTCATTTAACTCTGGTTCTACATCAATGGCTGCCGGCTACTTTTTATTCTCCTCTACCCTGACCCAGCCTAAATGAATTAAAATCCTTGAAAAATAAGGGATAAGGGGCTATCTTTAATCTGAATCATTTGAATGAATAGCTTATATTTATTTAGGACTGTTTCAAATTTCCATCCAATTCCTGTTCATATATGGGAAGGTTAGGGGTACATACACACACAGACAAATACACACACTGAAATACACACACCCGTTCTCTGGTTGTGTGTCTGACCTCTGAGGTTTGGCTGAACAGTAGACCATGGTGGAGCTCTAAGTGGGTGCAGGCAGACCAGATGTGGCTGTCTAACCCCACAGACCTAACAAGTGGCTGCTTGGCCAGTAGCCTTACCACCGCTCGGCTGCTTTGCATTCTGCCTAAAAAGCAAGTGGACACGGGAGCGAGCCGCCAGTAGGGTGCTGACTCCAAACAGAGGCTGACTGAGGTTTGCTATGAGGTTTAGACGTGGGCTGGGCAGGCCATCTTAAAGCTTCATGTTAAATAGGTTTATTAAAGCCATGCTCTCATGTCTTTGTTAGTTTGTGTGCTGCCTATTAGGATTTAATGTGGCTTTGGGTCAGTGGTAGACCCTGACCGTCTTCATAAATTCATACCGTTTTGCTTATTATTAACAGTATACAGTTGTAATGTACTCAGTAATGTTTTGCAGGGAAATTATAGCTATTTTCCCCCAGCAGAGACGGGTAAAGTAATTAATTACTGATGCAGTTTTAGTCTCTCACTGAATTCTGGGTTGACATGTTATCACCCCCTAGCTTTTTTTTGTCCAATCAATGTACTCATAGTTTTTCTTACTTTTAGCTACCATAGATGGAGAAAAAAACCCATAAAAAACAATCTCCTATTGAAAGCATTCCCACTACTTGGCATTTATTCACAGAGAAAAACAGAACATACATTTTGCATGGTCTCTGTGATTATTCATGCAGCAGCGCAACAAAAGGGAAGTTATCCTAAGATTTACATGTAAGAGTCGATACAGTCTCCAATTTTGATGGTTTAATGGAAAAAATCACATTACTGTAGTATTAGAGCTCCACTGCTAATTGAATAAGTAAAGGATTGTTTAAAAAAAAAAAAATGAATAAATAATATATAATATAATAGTATTTATTGAGTTGAAGGAAAAGTTCAACATTTTGGGAAATGTGGTTATTCGTTTTCTTGCCGATAATTAGGTCTGTCTGTTAAATATGAAACTAGATCCAGGAGATGCTTAGCTTAGCTTAGCTTAGCTTAGCTTAGCTTAGCATAATGATTTGAAGCAGCCTGGCTCTTTCCAGGAAGGCCAAGAAATAGTCCAGCATGAAACACGTCGGTTTCTCCAAACAAGATGCAACATGCTAATTATTATGGGTTTTTTTGTTTGTTTTTTACTTTGGACAGAGCTAAATCTAGCTGTTTAAAAGATAAGCTAACCTCCTGGTGGTAGCGTCATATTTACTGTACAGACATGAGAGCGGTATCGATCTTTTCATCTAACTCTTGTCAAGAAAGTGAATAGGCATATTTTACAGAATGTCAGACTATTCCTTTAAGGCTCTCAAAGAACATTACTTAATAACCATCTAGTTAATAACCATCTTCAGCGTACTTCTCTAGTTGAAGGTCATTACAGTGCCAAGTTGATGACCAGAGTTTGTAGGCTGACACAGGATCTTAAAAGTTTACCCAGCATGCCGACCGTGAGGGTGACAAATTCCACCCCTCTGCTCTAAAACAGTAATTTGCAGCTGAGAATTCTGGGAGTGTAAAGAGCTGCATTGGATTTGTTTTTGGGTTTTTGTGCTTCGTGGTTTTGTAGTCTTTCAGTTCTCTCCACTTCTGTCTGACGTGCTCTACTCCTTCTCTAACCCCTGTGTCGTTATCCAGCTTCTCTGTCTCCCCTCCCTCTTCACCCCTCAGTCATTCTGTGTCAGCTCCTCTCCGAAAAACTTTGTTTACCATGCTGAGGTCACAACAGCCCAAACCATGAACAACAGGAATAAACTCCCATCAACAGATTACAGACTCGAGCATGGCTTCGTTTCCAGAAATATGTAATACATTGCACATGGGTACTAAATGTGTCCCACATGTGAATGGTTCATGAGTTGTTCAGGCTGTGCTGTCTGCACCCCGAGATCTGTGCTATGTCATCAAAAAAAATTGTGCTCCTTCATATCCGCTTCCCAACATGGGAGACATTTTTATGACCTATTGTTAAAGTCTACACAACTATCTATTCATTTTCCAATTTAGATGTGGTAAAGCTTGTGCTTATTCTCGCTTAACCTGCTGACTCATCCAGAGCACTGATCAGATATTGTTTGAGAAAATGAAAGTCTGTCCCAAAAGGATCTGTTTAAAATTTCAGTTGATTTTTATGGGTAATCAATAGAGTGCACGATGCATGTCGAAGCAGCGCTCTGATCTGTTGGTAAGATGTGTGGCCTTTGGCGGATCAGATGAATAAGCAGGGTCAGCCACAGCAGTTAAATGCAAAATAGCCCATGATCAATAGAGATCAGAGCCAGGTTGTCTCTGTCACTGTGTGAAAGGGTCAGCTTTGAGGCTGGAAGCCCACTATTGGTCATTTTGATTGAGGACTCAAGGGGAGTAAGGCCTGGACACTAGAAAGTGACAGAGTGAAGATCTGTGTGTAGAGACTACTCACACAACTAGTTTGTGAACTACTTTGGCTGACGAACTACCCGCTAACTCGCTCGTCAGCCAGGAACATGACCAGGCTGTGTCCAAAATCACTCCATATTTACTATAGTGTGCTGTATTTACTGTCCGCCATTTTATTTTATTTACCGAAGTGCAAATATAATTAATTTATACACATCTAAAAAACTATGCGTGCATTTTGATATATGTACATGGACATTCACATGTCTAATTACTATAGAAAAGTGACTTTGAGAGAAAGCATTAACTCACGGTCACTACAGTAAGTGTCTTGAAATACTGCTTGTTTATTGGCTGACGCTATCGCAGCAGCCTAGTGTCAGATTCCCTACTGGTCTGATCCATCATGCACTCTAAACGGTATCCTCCACATATACCACTGGGCGGTGTACTTACAATGGAAGGTGAACCAACAATTAGACAAATCCATAGGTCAAATCCAGAGAATGCGTGAATGTATTTGCATGTAGCTTGGCTGCAGATGGATGGGCTTGGTCATGCCGTGTGCTCTCCCTCTCTGTTGTGTTTTTTTCTTCCTCATTGTTTCTCTCTCAAGCTTTGTCTCACCAGCCCTCCTGGTTTTTACACTCCCTTTAATGTTTCCCTCTCTCACTCGGTCCAACACCCATTGATGTTGCTTTTATGATCTGTTTTGATGATCTCTCTCTCTCTCTCTCTCTCTCTCTCTCTCTCTCTCTCTCTCTCTCTCTGTCTTTCTCTCTCAGCGAACCTCTTGGTGTACTGCAGGGAAGGAATAGCAGACTAAGTGCGATTCATTCTGACGCCAGCATCAGTCTTGTGGCTGGCACAGACTTGGCATGCAGATACACACAGACACACACAGAGCAGCCTTTCCTGTCCTGAGTTTACTCTACTTGCTGGTATGCTGCCCCAGATACCAGAGAGGAGCCAGAGCAGGCACCAAACGTACTTGAGCTGCAGTGCTGTGATGTGATTAGACATGGAGGATATCGACAGCGCCTTTTCACAGATTAGTATGTAGCTCTGTTGTGTTACCCATAGCTGATGGGTTTGCATGAATTTTAGAGAAAACGGTAGCTTTTAAAGACACAGATATGATTGTTTTCATGGTTTTGTGTGTGAACGAATGTGTCGTACATGTGTTTTTTGGCACACACATGCCCAGAGCGTGAGTGTGAAGCATCGTGCGTTTGCACCGTCTCTCTGTATGTTTCTGTCTGGCCAAAACCTGTGTTTATGTGAAGACATGTGGAGCCCAGCAACAGAGGCGAGAGGAATGATACACAGTGATTAGCTGTTCCACGCATCAGCAGTCAC
Source organism: Sander vitreus (assembly GCF_031162955.1). Taxonomy (NCBI): domain Eukaryota; kingdom Metazoa; phylum Chordata; class Actinopteri; order Perciformes; family Percidae; genus Sander; species Sander vitreus. Next base: position 7,215,400 of record NC_135858.1, read on the forward strand.
AAGTTTTTTTCTTCTTTTCATCCATAAAATATCTTCAAGTCAGTGAGCATGTGTGCATATTCTTTAGGGAACTAGTGCTGATGATCACTTATTTGTCATTCTTTCAACTCAAACCAGGCTTTGGCTGCTACTTCTCCTGTGGTCTTCTACATGTTCGTGCCTCACACACGTTGGAATCTGATGAAAAGAAGTGATGTTATATCATCTTTATTGTCAGTTTGATAGTTGAATCATGAGAGTGAATGGCGTGTTTATTGCCAGTGTGCTGATAATTCAGAGCCACCCACACATAAATGGAGCTGAAAGAGCAACTGCTAGTCTTTTTTAAAAGAATAGCAGAAAGGTAGATAAGTCTTTCAATACATTCAAATGGATTTAGATAAGCCTAGCTCTCTGTGTACACGTTTGTGTATATTTGAATGTGTTCTTATTTCATGTGTATATGTGTGTGTTTCCTTACTGTGTGTCCATGTTCTCGTGTCTGAATGCTTGGCAGCCTTTAATTTTCCTCGTCGCTCCTCCAGTCAGTCTGCGTCTTTTAAACAGTGGCTTTATTGATGCTCCGGTCTTCTTATCCTTTGCTTTTGCCTTGGACAGTTTTAACCGATCCCACACTCACCTTACTGTTCTCCAGTTTGTGTGTGTGTGTGTGTGTGTGTGTGTGTGTGTGTGTGTGTGTGTGTGTGTGTGTGTCACCTTACATACATACAAAATAAGCACACAATTGCATGCATTCTTGCTCACATATGTGTGTGCATGCTACGTGGCAGACGTGTCTGTATGTTTTCTGTATGATTGTGTGTTTGAGCATATGTGACTGTGTGAGAACCAGGCTGTGATGTCATATGTGGGTCAGCAGAAGGACATTATTGTGTCTGGAGCTCCACGGGGGTGTAAGAGGTCTGTTTTTGGCCTCCTTGTGTCCAATTGGTTTAGCACAGAGGCCCGTCTGTGGCCTGAAGAACCTGAGGAGCGCCAGGAGCCCGCGGGGCGAATAAATACGCTGTGAAAAGCGTGTTAAGAGAGGTGTGAAAGAAATCCGAGGGCGAGACACTGGGTTTTGTGTGGAACAGTTCCCTCCCCCTCGCCTGCGCAGTACACATGCTCTCTCTTTCTTTCTCTGTCACCCACACACGCTTACACTTTTCCTTTCACACACACCTCACATGGAGGTTCACAGTTCAAATAAACAGTGGCTCAAGCAGCGGGGCTGGGTCTGGTGTAAACAACAGCGGGCCGGGGTGATTTAGTTTCTCTCAGGGCATTGCTCTCTCGCACTGCTTCCTAATGGGCCATGCTTTAAATGGGGAACGTGGGGGAGCAGCAGTAAGTGGGAAATAAAGTGGGTGAAGAAACAGCTACAGTCACTTTGATGTGACTGTCTTGTGAAGAAGATTGCTCAGACCTGGTATTCCTAACAAGCCTACAGTACATTTTAAAAGGCGCGAGAAGTGATTGTTTGAAAGCCTGTCTTTGCTTGGAAATGTGCTAACTCTGAAAGTTTGACCTCGGTCTGATAAAAGTTGTTTAATGGGATGTGTGTGTGTGTGTGTGTGTGTGTGTGTGTGTGTGTGTGTGTGTGTGTGTGTGTGTGTGGGTGGGTGGATCGCTCAATGTGACTCATTCGTCCTTCCGTACCTTCTCCACAGCCTTGTCTGTCCTTGTGTGCATGTGTGTTTGCTGCCTTCTGTGTCCCCTCTCGGCAGCGATCAGTCAATAAAGACCCGGGTTGACTGTCTCTATCGGCCCGTGATGAAACACACCTCCAGTCTGTCACGTCCTGGAAATGGCAATCCATAATCTCTGCAGGCCTTCAAGATCCTGTAGGGAGAGTTGTCTGTGTGTGTGATCTGCTCATCATCCATCCCCTCCTTGTAAGGGTAAACAGTGTAACAAGATGAAATAAGGGGGAAATGAAATAGCGTAAAGCTGACTGAGAGGAATCATTTCAAAATTAAACACTGCTACTTCATCAAATGATATCTTTGAAGAATCTCTGTGGGCTTTCAATATACAGTATGTTCTCTGTGGTTTTACTAGTCTATTAGCTTAAGTGACTCAGGTTTTTTGCTTAGTCGGAATCCGATTTTAGTTTAGTCTCCTAATTCCTTCTGTCAGATTCATCTGTTTATTATTTAGACTACCACGTGACCTCATCTAGAGATTCTCGTTCTTTCTCGTACAACTCATTTACATCGTTTTTCCAATGGCCTACTGTATATGAACACAATCGCCCCATGAGATGCATAGCTATTGAACCGCTCCTAGATGGATTATTGGGGTGAGAAGGGGCAAATTGAACTAGAGGGAGGAAAGGCTGCTCCCTCCCACCTTCCCATTGAGTATATTTGGGTGTTTCTGTCTATGTAAGTGAAACTTTCTGCTGTGAGGCCACCTGTGAAAAAATAAAGGCCTCGAAAACCTACTTTCTCAATCAGCTTATTACTGAAAGCAACGTACATGACCATGAATCTACATGAACAGATTGTAAAAGCTTAACAAAATGTTTTCCACAAGGGATTTCTGTGTTGTTGTTTTTTTCTTTCTGTGCTCTTCTCACTGATTTGAATTGGTCGGGGCTCAGTTGGGAAAACGTGATGTCACGTACTTTCTTGTCAGAACAACATTTCAAACTTTAACTGTGATTGTTGCTTATTTACTGAATATTGAATATTTAATGTTATAGAGTTAGGGCTGACCCAAATGCTTTGAAGCTTCGACCGTTGCCATGGTAACCGTTGCCAAATCAGTATTCTTAGCGCTGTTTGTTGTGTGTGTGCCAGGGGGTGCATGCGTAGGTTCGGCGCTGTTGTGTGTGCGGTAACTGTAACAGAACATGTCACTTTGTTTTGTTTTTTTCCTGCTCATTAAGTTCCAAAAATATTTAGGCTCTGCTACCGTCTTCATGTCTCTGACACCGGTTTTGACACCGGCTTTGTTTCACTGCAGCGCAGGCAGTAGCCTACATTCAGATAAAAACTTCGGCAAAACTTCGCCCGATGACTTTAAGTGTGATCAGATTTTTTTTTTTAACCATCACAACATAACAGGGGTTTAAACAAAATGCATACATTACATTTTTATATTTTCCAATGTCTTTACAGGCCCTGTTTCCTGTGTACCCTGGGTATGCCTGTGCCTGTGGCCCTAGATCAGTGTGTGTGTGTGTGTGTGTGTGTGTGTGTGTGTGTGTGTGTGTGTGTGTGTGTGGTAATATGAAGCAAAATCGTTTTCTTTTTTTCTTTTTTTTTTTGTTGCTAATTCAATGATTGAACCTTTGGGTATCCTCATAATTGACTTCATTCATTATCATCATTACTCATGTTCAACTATTTATGTTGCTATTAATTATTTTACCCAAAGCTACACACAAAAACACAGGCTGGTTTTGTGATGAGAAACTCAGTTTGTGTTGTTGAAAGAGTCTTTTTTCCATCCAGTTGAATTGTGTTGATAGCAAATTGCAAACCAAACGTATGGTGTAGTTTTACATAAGCACAGCGCCCTGCTCATGTACATTTTTGTAGTTCCAGAGTAGATCGAAAGCCCACTGTCCAAACTCTGTTTGATGGACTGATCCTGTCTGTCGCTGCTCTACCCACAAGTCCTCCAAAGCTAAATATTTAAACGTGACATAGCTGACTGTTGGGGTTTATTTAACTAAAAGTTTGAGTTTAAACCATTACAGGAGAGCTCTGGAAAAAGTTCAAACATCCCCCCTTGGCATAGAATATCTTTTGCAGATGCAGACTATGTTTACATCGCTAGGGCAAACACTTTTCATTATTCCTCACCTTCTATTTCACTATTCAAACCCATGTTTCTCTGCTTTTCCTTTTATCAAATGTTATCTCTAGATTTGAATGTTATGGAAGTACCATAAACCTACTGAGCATCTGGCCTGCTCCAGAGGCTGACCAGCCAAATACACATTCAACATGTGTTTCTTTTGTTGCACTTTCTCACCCTAACTGGATATATGGGTTTTACCTGGCTTCTTTACAAAGAACAGTGTGTACAAACTCTCAAACTCCAAATAAAGGCTTTTGTGTTGGCTTGCCTTCTGAAAATAAGCAGTAAGATCATATATCAAGACTGCGGCTGCCACCCCACAATTGTGGTCCAGCTAATGAGTATGCAAATTTTCATTATTAATGATGGAACATCTGGTAGGTCAGCTTGTGGCCATGGGTGAGGGCTGCAAGATGATTTGTTACAGAGAGAGCACCAGAAATAAAAGTCAGAAGAGGTTTAGTTGATGGAGCGATGTAGTGAATGAAACAAAAGCCCACATAGAGAGAGAGAGAGAGAGAGAGAGAGTGTGTGTGTGTGTGTGTGTGTGTGTGTGTGTGTGTGTGTGTGTGTGTGTGTGTGTGTGTGTGTGTGTGTGTGTGAGAGAGAGAGAGCGAGAGATAGAGAGTGTCAGAAAATCAGTATCAACTCCCACACCACTCATCTGGGTCATGATGACAAGGTGGAAAAGTGGAATATCAGCGGAGGCTGAATGAGAGAGTTGAGTCAGAGAAATGTGCTGCAGGGTGCTGAATGTGGGAGGTTCGGAGGTGGATGGTTCATTCATGGAGCCACAAGATCATTCTGCATCAGAGCTAGCGCTTAATGTATTGCTGTGAGAGAAATGAGAGATTTTTGTGCATTACTTCACTTTTTGTTTTTTAAAGGCGATTAAAGGGTGGGTTGAGCACTCAGAAAGCTAGAGCTCCTCTCCCAAGTGTCTCTATATTTCTAAGGCACGAAAACATGAACAATAATAATGTCCCAACTAGGCATGGGCTGGTATACAATTCTGACGGTATGATAACCTTCAGCAAAAATATCACGGTATTGCAATTACAGCTTACATTTTAAATATCTGGGTTAAAAAAAAGCTTTTTTCCATTAAACACAATGTATTTTATTTTTAAACACACTGCACACTGTCAGGGAGACGGATTACTAAACTGCATTTTCTGTCCTTGACCGCTCATAAAAAAAATGTATACCTTAGGAATGGTATGACAGAAAATTTTAGTGGTTTTGAAACCTTGACTTTTTCAAACCACGGTATACCTTGAAACCGGTAACTGGCCCATGCCTAGTCCAAACTTATTTTTTACTTTCTTTTGTTTGCCATTCCTCATATCCCACTGCGTCCACTACAGTATTTCTTTACTTCGTACAACTGTTCCTCCCTCTTTTTCTTTTTTTTCAAACCAGTGCATGACCTAGTTATGTTTTGAATCAGAATCCACATGTACAGTCGGGCTGAGAAAAGCTCATTGACAAACTGCCGTTGTTGGGCACAGCGCGCTGGAAATTGAACTGCGTCGCCCTGGAGAGTACTGTCTACTGTGGAGATGGATGGTCTAATGGATAGACGAAGGTGGAGGGCTTGGAGTGTGTTTTTCCTCTGTGCTGAAGAGTCCTTGTGTAAGTGGGCCAGGAGGGGCAAAAAAAAAAATAGCTTCAGTCCCCAGGAGGAGTCACTCCACAAAGTCACCTCCTTGCCCTGGGCCTTCAAGCGTGAAACTTGTCCATACTCTTTCTTTCTTTCCTCTTTCTCTCTCTTTTTCTTTCTCGTTGTCTCTCTCTATTTTCCCCTCTGTGGCTTAATGGCTTACCCAGGCCTCTGCATGAGCAAGATCTCTGCAGCAAGAGCTGAGTTTGTGTGCTAACGAATCCCCAAGCTAATTAGAATTTCAGCCAAGCTGGCTACTCTCCTCGTTTCCTTGCCATTTCCCTCCCTTTGGACAAATACAATTTCACCCCTCAACCCGCGCAGAATTAATCCAGTTAATGTTCAACATGGGGTGAATAATGGCCACTTATCTGCTGGGAACATGGGTACAGAGAGGCACTTGGGTGTAGGACCCATAGTGAGACCCCAGTCTTGTGTCACACTAAATCTGCTTTCTGGGCAGAGTAGTTGGGCCGCAGTACTGCTAGTTCATGGTAGAGGGGAGGTCAGTGTGGTTTCAGAATGACACTGCTCTCACTGAATGGGTTAGGGAAACCAGTGAACCTTATATATACCTATACTACAGCCATTTCCTCTTCTTTGTGACTGGATGCGAGTGTTCACATGAGTCATTACACCCTTAATGTAGCGGAAGGACCTTTATCCAACAGCAGGTAAGCAAACATACTCACCAGGATTATCAGCACTGGTTGTCAACAACTTCCACATCATCTCCAATGTGCCATGCACTGAGTTTAACACCCCGGTTGCTTGATTTGTTGGTCTTTGTCCTAGCACAGAATCCAGCAATTAAAGATTAACCCATTCTGCTCCAGGTTTTCTATGGTTATGCTTGAAACATGTTGGCTTAAACAAAGACCACATCTAAAGGCCAAAGTGTCCATAGCCGTTCCGAATGGCCACTCTCGATGGCGGGGTAAAGATCCTGCCGTCATGGAGACAGGCGAGACCTGATTAACCATTCCTATTATATGACAGAAGTAGTTGTGTGAAGAATAAAAAACGGGAGCCTGAGAGAAGTTCATGCTTTCTTTCTCACCTCTATATACTACCGACCAATTGCTTTTTGAAATGGGCGAGCTTTCAGTAAAGGAAGTTACAGAAGCTGTTTTATACAGTCACCTGATTCCAAAGCCGAAAAGGTGTACGAGAGATGGGTTCAGGCGCTGTTAAGGCATATTTATAGATGTAAATTGGGTTTGGGTAAAGGGTTTACAATGTAGCTGCATGGCGGCTACATGAGTAGGCTCAGTGGTATCTACAGCAGGACTTTCGTTAACGCCTGGTGACGTTTCGACAAGCAATTGACTTTTAGGCATGCTGGCACCTTAATACTCCCTGTTGTCTTTATAGAAGTTATTCTTCAACTTGTTAACAATATCATTTGCAGTTCTGGAGACCTTATCTTGACCCATCTGTACACATTTTACTTTACAATATATAGTTTTGATTTCTTTGAGATCCCTGAACTCTAATTGCAATTTACAATTAATTTGGGTCACTTTTTCTCCAGTCAAACCTCCAAAATCCCCTTGCTGCTCCCTATACTTCTCATTGCAGATCAGGTCTGGTTGCTAAGGAATAATATGAAGTGATAATATTACCCTGCCCTCAAAATCATGTTTGCCTCAGTTCTAGATCAGTTGGTTTAAGGGGCTGCAACACAGTTCAGTGGCCAGTTGGGGATCAGATTGTAGGAAGTGTAAATACTTAGTACTACTTAGTAGTTATAAATTAGCTTAAGAAACCTGCAGCAGTGGGATAGAAAAGCTATATGGGAGAGAAAGCTGGTTCTGTCCCTCCCTCCCAACATGTCTGAGCTATCAGCTGTTGGGGTGAGTCCCAGCTGCCTCGTGTGTTGACTCTCGAGTGATAGCCATCAGCATTTGCCACATGAAAGGAGAGGAGACTGGTGTTCCTAAAAAAGCAGATGAGAAATAAAGATTAAGACGCCATGTTGGGATGTTGGCAACATTTCAAATCGAGATAAAGGCATTGATTTATCAGGAGTGTTTTTCTGACCATATCATGCAGTATATAAATCAGTTCCTTCCCTGGTAAGAATAATGTTCTTGTAGGATAAGATCCTTTTGAGGCAGTACAACTTTCTTGCATACTTCAGATAGGGCTCCTGGCTCCCAGGCGAACATGTATTTACAATATCTCTTATCCTGTGCTTTGATAGAGACAAAAACCTCAATATGCTTATGCATGCTTAGGAAGGGAGTAAACCTGGCTCTGTGTCTAAAATTACCGAGCAGAGTCTCTTGGTGCATGCCAGGGGTCCATGCATGCAATGCTATCTGTGGTATGTCCCCCAAGCTGGCCTCTACTGCTTTTATTCAGTCCTCTCGTGGCATTTAAAACCGCTCAGTGCAGGTCAAGGAACACTTTATTGGGGAAAAGGGAATGACTTATTGGGGTAAATGGCTGGCCCCAAACCAGTTGACCCATTCTGTGGTCGCTCTGAGCAGAGGACACTGTCACTTAGAGCTCCTCATAAAATATTGTGGATAAGCTATAAGTACAGCCTGAGCTGTAATTGATATTCTTGTGTTTGTAAAGGGGCCGCGATTATATGTTCTTATATATGAGACCTAGTCAAGGCGGGAGCCGTCGCGCCACGTGTGAGAGGAGAATCCAGGGCAGAAAGACGGCTTTCACTAAAAAAGAAAAGCAGAGCTTTAGTCTGACTCCAGGGAAGCCAGGGGAACAGTTACTGAAAGGAGAAAAGAGACTGCAGCACTGTCCTTAAAAACTGAGGAGGTTGTTCAGATCTGCTGGCTGTTTTCAGCAGCTACAGCAAAATTCTTCCTTGTGTAGCTTTGCATACGTTATTTCAAAGTAAGGTTTTTATATTCCTTGACACATTTTGTTTTTACTTGTGTTTGGCCAACAGGCAGCAGTGGGGCACTTTGGGAAAAATATACACAAATCTTGATTTAATTACTCTCTAACCCATTTCCATCCATCTTCCAAGATGCCTTCTGAAATCTTCCACAAATCTGTTCAGCTTTGATTGCCAGAAAACTTTTGGCCATTTTTCCTTGTTCTCAACACATTTTGTCTTACACCAATATGCAAATGAGGAGCAGCAGTGGGACGTGGTTTAACACACATCGTAGGAACAAGAGAAGAGAAATAGCAGAGATTGTCATGTGAGTGTTTGAGAGATTAAGGAACCAAAATAGCTGAGATGGTGGCAATCTGCTGGGGAACTATTGTGCCGTTTATGTTGTTGCTAATAGCGGAGCTAACTGACTCCACATGCTCATATAAATCAGTCCCTGATTTAATTTCCTTTTTCTTTTGTATTTTGGTCAGTTGTATTTTGATAATATCAATGTGGGAAGCAAACTTTATTTATAAAGCACTTTTCAAATCAGAAGTTACAAAATGATTTATATGTAACACCAGAGACTAGAGCATTTTCTACTTGTAATAACATAAAATACCAAATATGTATAGATGGTCGTTAGAGTATCCTTTTTACTCTGTTAATGAATCTTTGGTTAAAAAAACAAAACAAAAAAAAAAACAGACCCAATAGGTGCAATGCAGGGGGAAAGCTACTTTTATGATCCTGCTAAATTGTCTTTACATTTTTTTTAGATTCAAAGGTTTTTCATTGGTCTGTAGGCCTTTTGTCCTTCATCCAGCTAATGTCCGCTTCTTATGTTAAACAGCACTGTGTTGTTTACAGGGGCTCACCTCCCCATTTCCCCATGCAGGTCAGCGCCCTGCAGCTCCTCTCTCCCCTCCCTCCCTCGCTCTCTCTTCCTCTCTTTCTCTCTCTTCTTGTCCCGGGCCAGTTGATTCAGGGAAGTGGTTTAATTCACATGCAAATCCCACCAGAACACCAGTCATTCACGCTGCTAATTACGCCAGTGTTGAGACGCTGACTTGCTGACATCACACCGGGATATTAGCATGCAGGGAGGAGGAGGGTCAGGGTGGGTGTGTGTGTGTGTGTGTGTGTGTGTGTGTGTGTGTGTGTGTGTGTGTGTGTGTGTGTGTGTGTGTGTGTGTGTGTGTGTGTGTGTGTGTGTGTGAAGTTACCCCAGAGGGGGCCCATAAGACAGGAAGTAAGCGACGTTGCCTTGAAACAAAAACTTAATATAAGGGGTTTAAATTGACTTGATTTTCACTCAGGACAGAAATGAATAGAAGCCAACTGTTGTCTGGAAGGTCAGAAAACCCCATCTTCATGTAGCCTAGGCTTATAAAGAATGTTTCTAGGCTTTCATGTTTAAGTAGGATATTCAATAAAGAAGTAATTTGATAAAAAAAAATAAAAGCTTATTACTACCTGTGGATTTCTCAATAATTAGGCCTACGTATAAAAGTTAGGGGTGTACCGAATCCAGGATTCGGCTTTGAATTTGGCCGAATATTGGGCTTTTTGACGGGGTTCGGTTTCTGCCGAGAATTTTTTTTTCTGCCGAACACAACGCTGGCACTACGCGCGCTACGCTGGTCGACGTAATGACGCCGCCGTTGATTACGTAGGTGGACCGTTCAATGCTGTAGGCTGTGAGAAAGTGAAAGCAGAAAAAGTGTCGTTTGGCAGTACTTTCAGTCAAAAGAAGGCCATTCAAGTCGAGCTACATGTTCAATTTGCTGTGTTTACTTCATTAATGTGTTTACTGTGTTAATGGACTGAGGATGGCAGTAGGATTCAGTATTCGGTTTCGGATTTGGCAGAATCTTAACCAGTGGATTCGGTATTCGGCCGAACCCCAAAAATCTGGATGTGCATCCCTAGTTTAATTACAAAATAGGCCTACATAAGTAAAATCTTAACTTAAGGTCTACCTAGCTTTTTCCAGAGCATTCAATCTCCATCTTCATTTTAGAAGACTGTTTAGTTATCACTGAGCTATTTCCCTTTGTAACGCACTCCTTTTGCATTGTCTTTTAATTTGGTAAAAGAAAAACCTGACTTTTTCCCAAATATTATATATGATTGAAGTTACATAACATGCATACAACATGAATTGCCTACATATGTACCTATGTGTTGCCTATACATGTACGGGGATAGAACAATCTAAATCACAAAGGGTAAATGTATTAGATTAAATTATAAACCAAAATATGTCCCAAAACTTTTGACAACGGTGCTTTTATTTTGAAAGTGAAAACCGGAAGCGATCGTGTAATAAATACGCTCTTGACGCCGGTTAAAGATTAAAGCGCAGCTATTCAGTGGGTCTGTCAGCAGCGAGTGGAGCAGCTCCAGAGCTCAGTGCTTTTAACGCGGCGAAACTCCGCACGGATCTTCATTTAGAGCCGTCAGCAGTAACCCTGCTTCCAAGAGAGATTTCTGTCTTATTCATTTGGATTTTCAAATATTTCGTCGGAATCTGCGCTCTCGTTTGGATCTGTAAATGGGGATCTGATTTTACGCACTTTAAGTTGGCTCTCCGTCTGCGCTTTTCTCCTCATTTGCTGAACTCCTGAATGTGTTTGCGGAGAGCAGGGGGTTGACAAAAGGCTTTTAAACGGAGGGGGTACATGTAGCAGAGGGGTGCAGACACCACACAGCGGGGGAGAGTGGGGTGTTTGCGTGGCAAAGCTGTGGCGTTGGAGTTGTATGACAAATTCTGCAATGAGAGACTCATTTTAAAACCCGCACCACCACAACCAGCACCGACTTCAGGGCTATGGCTGACATCCGTCGCAGTTTGTAAGAAGGTGAGCAGCTGATTATTGATCGTGTTTATGTTGTGTTTGGAGCCGTTTAATAGCGCGACTGACGACTTGTTGGGGGTTTTGAAAGCATAATGGAAAAGATAATTGAGTCACATGTGTTTAAATGTATGAAATCGAATTTGTTTCTGACTAAGCTTTTTACTCTCTCTTTGAAATGTGTGCGTAAAGTAGTCACGGCACTAAAAGAGGGAAAAAAAGCCACGGGCTTTGAAAATAAGTTTTCGCCTTCTTCTTCTTTGTCACTTTGCTCAACGCCGGGTGTTATTTGGATGCAGAGTTGTCGGACTCGCACTGTAGCTTTCACCGTTTAAATATCCCCCACCCCACCCCACCCCCTGTGGCGCAATGGTCAAGCTACTGTGCGTTTTCCAGCCAGAAAGTCTTTGTTGTGCAGAGTCAGACTCTGTGCCATATATATATATATATATATATATATATATATATATATATATATATATATATTGCTTAGTAAATTAACTGATAAATAAACAGGCCTCTGTAAAATATGTAATTCCCCCCTCCAGATCAACTTGCTTCATGATGTTTCTCCAGTCAAGTCTTATTATTTTGTCATTGAGTCTTCATAGTTAAAATGCTCTAATCATTTGCTGCAAACTGCACCGGAAACAAGTTGCATAATCGTTTTTAACACATTACAAGACTGCAGGCTAATTGAGCCATTTAGATGGCTACTTTTTGGCCGTGTAAAGGGTCACAGGATTAGCACATGAATAGACTGACGGGGAGATAATGAATAATGTGGCTTCAGCAGCTGGCTGCAGTATCATTGGTTTCCTCGGCTCTGAGAGCAGCCCAAACATTAACTGAACTGACAGGAGCCTAAACGCCAGATCATTTATTTCTAACGTCCGCAACTGCTTTTTGGGGGAATTCACCGCATTGGTTGGTGCTCTTTTCCCCACTGACAAGAAAGAGAAAAGTCAACATATTATCCAAATAAAATTCCTAGGAGGATGGCAGATTTCCTGGCAATGTGTTACCAGTGTTTGAGTATGGTCTGAAGTCTGTACGTACTGAGATTGTCTTGGAAGCCTGTCCCTTCCATGACTCCCTCTGTTACCATCCAAAGTAAAGTCACTTCATGGAACAAGGCAACAGTGAATGAATAAGTTATGTGGTCCAGTCTCAAGTATAGTATTTATGTACCATTCACTTCTTAAAGCTGAGTGAGTGAATATAGAAGAAAAAGCCCAGTCTATTACAGATCTACAATTTAGAAACTACTGTGACCGTTGAGCCCTGATGTTGTTGTCCTCGTAGTGCATGTGTTTTGTGTGTATTACATATCTCCAGTTACTATAGGTTACATTATACAGTTGAAAGTCTCACCCAAATTTGTCATTGGGTTGTGTTCCACTAGCTTTTGGCTCTCAATAATTTTGGCATTGAAATATTTCTTCATAACTCTTTCTGAAAACATGAAACATTGATACTAAATATGTTAAATAGCTATTTACCTTACTGGACAACACAGATAATTTCAACCAAGATATGAGAGTCATTATTTCGCACGAGTCTTAGGTTCACTATTACAGGGGTGCTCCAGCAGTTTTTGTACTGTGCTTTCATAAAGTTGGGGGGTCCATTGATTGAAATTGAAGCAGCAGAGGGCGAGATATCCCAACTTTTTAAGTCTCTAGTGTGGGCCAAGATCCAAAAACACTGGCTCCTACATTTCCCATAATATTCAATAGTGTCTATGATTAGACCCTCCACTGCCTCGTAAATGCCCACTTTTCTTGAACCCCACACCTCTAGTTTGTAACGCGGGCTTTCTGTGCACAGTTGGTGTAGTGTCTCATGGGAGCATTTATTGTTGAATGCTAATTAAATAGTCGTGTTTAGATAAAAAAATGCAAAGATGCCTATGTTGCTGTCCATTACACTAGAGGAAACTCATCATCAGGTTGAGGCTAGTTGAAAAGCGAGCATGACTTTGGCTCTTTATAATTTGTTATGACAGGTGGATGCAGGCCTAATCTCTGTCCTTGGCAACACGCTGCATCTGGGTCCTACTAATTAGCCACTAATGGAAAACGTCTTGGTCGAGACTGATTCTTGTCAGGAACACCTCCAGTCATGTTCAACTGTGATTGGCTCCTAATGGCTCTGATGTCAACATGCAGCCCAGTGTATGTAAAAAGACTTTGTTTGTATATTGGTAATTTGAGCAAGCGGCGCTAATTGTTGAATCCTGAAAATTCAACACTGGACAACAGAAATTTTGTATTCACCAAACAAAAGACAGTTAAAGAGAAAAGAGTCTGTTGTCCTCTTCTTTCCCCCCCACTTTCAGAGAAAACAAAAGCAGAGGCAGGAAAAAAGAAGACCATGCTTGGCTGCAGTGTGCCCCCAGCTGTTCTCTCCTCTGAGCTCTCCTCTCTTGTCATCTAACCTCAGTTTTTGCGCAGAGCTGCCATTTAAAGATGGGATTTTAATCTGGCCATCTAGAGTGATGCCATGGAAAAGCTGCAGCGGTTTTGGGAGCTGCTCAGGAATGAGAGTGGAATGAGACTTCAGCTTCAAATCCTCCAAGGCTACTCCCTCCCCTGGCTTTTGGATACAGTTAAATCAGATGGTTTTCTAAACTTGGGTTGAAAAGCGTCTCCTAAGGAATTATAGTTACAACCCTAGCCCTATTTTTTTGTTTTGCCTTGCAAAGATCATTTTGAGTCAACTTTTGCTTTGCTTTGAAGCACATTTACTAAGATGGTAGATTTTTATCCCAAAAACAACAACATGGCTTCTTTGGACCAAACTTGAGACCATGCTTGCTGAAGATCTTGCAGCAGTGATCTAACGCAATTGAACCAACGCTTATGTAACTTTTAGAGGTGCCGATCAGATTCCAGGCAGACTAGTTACGTATTAAAACCACCCGTTCCCTGGGTTACAGGGCTAATGTAGAGGAGCAAGACAATGATAATTAACCCAAAACGGTGAATCATTCTCTACTGACATCATGGTCACGGGGATTATTGTCCAAAAACAATACCCCCCGGGTCTTGAATAAACCTCACACTCCACCTGACCAGTGATACATCAGCATTTACATCTCCCAGGGGATGAAAGCCCAGTCATGTTTGAATAAAGAACAAGCCTTTTAACTTCCCTTCTCTTTACCTCTCAGTCATTTATGAGGCGACAGCGATGCACTTGTATTACCAAAGACCCCAAATCTCTCCTAATTGAAATCTTGTAGATTGCAAGGGGAAGCTTGGGGATTAGGTTTCAGTGGAGGGGAAATCCCAGGCATGTGCATGAAGCGTGTTGTAAATCATGAGGATAGAAGGGGATGGAAGGAGCAACAGGCCCCTGTAGGCCTACAGTATCTCTGCCAACGCTGATGTGGGGAGATCAGATATTTTCGAGTTGAATCACTTGAGGAAGGTCATCATCACACATCGGGACTGAGAGATTGGGGTCGGATAGGTGCGTTTCTCCAACGGTCACAAGTTTCTCTGCCTCCCTATTGAACTCCACAGAGACCATAGGCGGAGCGTGGGGCAGGGAAGTTGTAATGTGTCCTCTCGGAAGGAATGCAGTGTGAAATGCTTTCCTTCAGCTCTGGCTATTTGTATACTCTTATCGCCAAGAGTCCCTCCTCACCCCAAGGCAAAAATAACTGCTAACCACCTGGCAGCGTGTCATAAGACTGGAAAGGGTGTCCATACGTGCTTAATGCTTTTTGTCTTCCCTTATGGTGTCTTTGTCTTTCACTTACACTCATCATCCTCTCTGCGAGTGTGTGTTCTTGGAGATGCACACATTTCTGTGTGTCAGCCAGTTAACCCGCCTTACATTAGTAATGATGGTGAAGGTGCTGGGCTGTAATGAGGCATGCTGCGTCGCCCCTGGCTATAGCTTCATGCCGCTGGGACGGGGATTTTCTAAAGAGTCGGCCTGCTTGACAGCTGCTTGATGACTTTGTCTGCCTGAGCTGCATCGCTGCTCTGTTTATCATAACATTAATATTAATGCCGATGATATCTGGCCACTTCATGTGTAATATTTATGGAGTTAGTTTGTAAAGCTTGTGACTTGCTCACTGCAGAAATTGTAGGGGTCTGCCTATCTGCTTAGGGCGGTGTTGAAAGCTGGAGCTGACAGTTATAGGCTGTTAGGCTCCTCACAGATGGCGATGAATCTCAAGTGGTGATGGAGAATTCTTCAAACGTTAGACCTGTATATTTGTATGTTTTCTTTCTAAGGATTATATGTCATATGTTGTCATGTCAATGGGATGTTTTACTTGGAGAGCTACAAGTCTTTCCAGTGTTCATTCTATCAACAAAATCCATCAGTGCTAAGCCAAGTAGACTGAAGTGCTTTGTTAACCAAGACTCAACCCTTGGACAAGAAGTGCCCCTTTTGAATGACAGACAAGGTGAGACTTGGCCAGCTCTCCACATGGTGCTGTCTGCACTCCAAGCATTTTATACTACCACATCCTCA
The DNA here is from genome assembly GCF_031162955.1 of Sander vitreus. Classification (NCBI taxonomy): domain Eukaryota; kingdom Metazoa; phylum Chordata; class Actinopteri; order Perciformes; family Percidae; genus Sander; species Sander vitreus. The sequence continues at coordinate 7,231,067 of NC_135858.1, forward strand.
GCCGACCAAGCTGTCAGTCTGTCAAACGGTGTCCTTGTCCTTAAGCTCTTCCGTAGGGCTGTCGGACAGGCAGGCAGGCGTCCATCTGGGTAATGGGATTGTCTCCCTGGTTTGGCCACCTAAGGGGGAGAAAGGTTTAGTGGGATGCAACCTTCTGGCCACCCAGAGTTGACATCTCCATTCAGAGGCTTAGAGCTGTCAAGGACACAGGAATCACTACGTATGCAGTGTCTTCTCCCTTTGGATCCAAGTACAGACCTGGTGAAGGTGGCCTATATTTTTATTTTTAATCCATGCTGTCAGGTATTTAACCCACATCCTCTTCTGCTTTTTGGGAGATGTCTTACATGCTCTGTGTCCTTTTCAAGTTTTCGAATAATTTCTGTCTCTTAATCCTGTGTGTGTGTGTGTGTGTGGCTGCTTTCCATCACTGTCATTGGCTGTATTCTGCTAATATCCATAGTCTGTTAGTGATTATATCCTTGTTCTTGGCACCCGAGAGGATTGTTGAGCGTTGTATTTGTGGTACCCACATTTTACTGTGAGAGTTGCAGTGGGAAGCCTTGACCTTTTCTAAACTGTGTGGTGTTCACTTCCTTTACGAGTAGAGGGTCTGCAAACAGACGCCATGTGGTTTTGAACAAAAATCAAGCGATTCACAGAATTTTTGAGGGGGCTTTACTATGGCTACAGACGATTAGGTTGGGTGACAGATTTTCCTTTTTTTCTTTTTTACAGGTAGTCGTCTGAGGTTACCTTTTGAAAAAAGCAATTTAGGTTATTTTTATTTTTCGGTGATTGATGGCAGGCTTCAGAGGCCCAAACAGCAACTGCAGTATGACGTCTTGTTTCTGTTGAAACTCTACCTCCCCAAATGTATTTCTGTTTACTCTGTGATTTATTAAACTGAGGGGTTGTTTTTACCCTAATGGTGGTGTATTCTGGGGTATAAAGAGTTATAGTGTACAAAAGTTATTTGCAAATCACACTTTTCAACAGCGTAATTTAGGAGGTCAAATAACTTTTGCCTTCATTTATTCCATTAAATCTTTCATTATTGTTGAACCAAAGTTAAGTCTTCATACGACATTGGCTTAACAGATGCTCTTTGTCTGTTTTTGTCCGTCTTGTAGGAAGATCTGTGTGCACTGTAAGTGTCGCCGTGAGGAGCATGCTGTAACAGCCATGCCTGTAGAGATGGAGAAGACGGTCACCAAGCTGATGTACGACTTCCAGAGGAACTCCACCTCTGACGACGACTCGGGCTGTGCCCTGGAGGAGTACGCCTGGGTCCCACCAGGACTCAAACCTGAGCAGGTATTAAGAACATCTTACACTCATCTGAGCCACATTAAATTCACACTGGATGGCACAACTGAGGTCTAATTGCGCAGTTGTCCTGTTTTCTAAAGATTGTTTGTTTGTTGTCCAGCAGCTGGTGTTAACAACAGACTGGCATGTCAAAAATGGATCAAAAGACAATGACAGTCTGGGATCACATTACACTCATCAAAAAGCTATGATTTCATTATATGTACACATTACAGTATGAGTTCAGGGAGTTCAAATGTATACATGAGACATGTTTGGTGTATCAAACATTTGAGTGTGAATAAAATGACACAGAGGGGGGGGGGGGAGGATTTCAGTAATATTCACAGAAAGATTACAAGTTTATACATTTACATACCAGTAGTGTAAACCTAATGAAAGTTTGTGCTGCACCTCATGCCAATATTTTGTAATTATTCAGTTAGAGCCCCACCTCACCATATGATAGCTCACCAATGATGCTGACTGCTCCTTCTGCAGGCTAATGGATAACAAGGATTATGTGGCGCCAGCAGTCAGTCAAATTAATCTCCAATTCATTTTGCCTGCAAACATGTTGACAGTAGGTTTCATCGCTCTCACGGCAACAAAGCTAAGCCTGAGTAATTCACAAACTCATTAAAGGTCCCATGCATGTTGAAGAAAATCCTATTTTAAAGTGCTCAATTGAACCATAAGTATGCATGTGTGGGAGGGTTTCCAGTTTTATAGGACAATAGAAGCGTTTGTGGAAGCTAGTTTCATGTTGTTGAGCTGGAAGCAATGAACAGGCCAATGCAATGTTGTTACGGCCCCTAGTTTTCACCACCGAGGACTGAGCGCAGCTATTTTTCATCCCCCTCAAGGGTCACGCGTCTAACCCCGAAGTCAATTAGGTTCATGTCTAGTGGCGGTATGACCTCAGGAACAGGCAGGCCATAATGGAAACTGGACTGTGCAGTATTGCATTAGTGCAACACTATAAACAATCTTGAAATAAACTAGCTATTTTTGTATTTGTGGAAAATATTGTGACAATTAAGAGCACTTCTAACAGCCAAGAAGAAGAGTGTCCTTAGCCATAGCAATTAAAATGTTCCCAACCTTACGTCCAAGGCATTCAAGCTGCGGAAACTTGTTGTGTGACCTCCTACAGAGGAGCGGAAGTATGCCTGATGTGGGGCTTTTCAACACCCGGCCTTCCTCTGCAATAGGTAAAGACAGAGTGAGAATAGAAGGTGTTGGTAAACACAAAGCTAATCTCCAGGATCTAAACGGTGGGTTTAGGTTTCCCCGTAGGGAGCCGGGGCTGTGATAAGTCTGCTATTCAGCCAGCAGTGGTGTAAAGTCACCACTCTGTAACGAGAGATTTCAGACCAGGACAGCGGCATTCAGTCAGCTATATCTGAGGATTATGAGGGATAACTCAGCACCTAGTTAGAACTGTTAAACTCTCCTGTGTGTGTGTTTGCATTTTTGTCAACAATCTCTGGAAAACAGACCTTTATCACCAAACGCAGTCATTACTGAGTGTGTTGGAGATGGTTTCTCTCTCCCACTGTCTTCTTTTGCTCTCCTCTCTCCATCCTTCTCAAATACAATTCTTGACTGTTGCCAAGTTACAGTTTGCCAAGGCCAAGAATGTTGCTCAGCATTGGCCTGTCTCTGCTGTTTTTTTTTGTTTTTTTTTTGTTTTACAATAATGTAGCAAGAGCTGCACTCTAATTAATTCAGCATTTACCAGGATCTGATTTTAATTTGCATTCAAACATGAAGTCTGCTTTTTCAGACTGCTCCCATGTGGGATATTTGAATAGAAATTCAGTTCAAGGTTTTTCATGTAATCCAGGTTCTGATGTGGATTAACTTTCAGACAACAAAGAGCCCATCTGAAAGGTACCTGAGGCTAGTTTGACCTGTTTTTAAATGGACCTGACTGATTCCCATCCAAGTTAAAGGAACATGCCAAATGTCAGCCCATTACCTGATTACAGCCAGCAGCTGTGAATGGGAGATAAATGATGTACACAAAACTCCATGTTCGGATCGGATCATGGTTTTGAGTCACGGATTGGTTACATTTTCAGATCAGCACAAAAAAGGGGGAATTTAAATGATTTATTAAATTAAAAATGTTCCCCAGTAATTTGCGGTTAAACGACAAAAGTTTACGTGAAGTGAAATAAATGTTGCCTGTATCTTTTCACGGCAACCCTTCAGAGATTTATCAGCTTACTTTAAGTAACAGCGACAGTAAAAATGCATTTCACACACACTATTATTATGGTTAAACTTTGCAATTGATCCGCGGTTCACATGCATTCCGAACCGTGACTGTTGATCCGTACAGACCACGGATCAACTATGGTCCGTTACACCACAAATAGATATTCATGGTCCCCAGAGGATGAAGGCCACTGACTTGGGTGATCCACTGACCTATCCTCTAGTGCCACAATGAGGTTGTTTATTGCTAATTGGCAAATGTTGCCATGCTAAAACACCAATCTAAGGGCCCATTCAGACCAGAAAAGCTATCCGGCGATTCGCCACAGGGTTGTGCGGCGGTGGGAGTGTCACTTGCTGTAAATGGCCCATTTGTGTGACATCCTATTGTGTTTTTTAACCCCCTAATGTAGCACCTGTAGACCTTATATTTCATAAGTATTGTTTTCCGTCAGATCGTTTCTAGATCTCATCATTTCAGACTGCACTATCATGAACAAACGTGTACAATTACTATTACAAAAGTGCTTGTGTTTTGTTTTTTACCCTCGAGGGTGCGTTCCAATACACATACTACCATACTATTTAGTATGCCAGAAACAGATTTAGTATGTCCCAATACATAGTATGTCAAATGCAGTATTCCCAAAATTCCAGGATGTCCTACTGCATTCGGTCACATTTTGCAGTATGCAAGCCAGCATGCTTTTCTGGCTATTCTGACCAACAATCCTCTGCACAGCGTAAGATATGTCACATTGACTGAGCAGCACAGACGACAGCCTGATGACTGCTTATTGACGGTTATGAGCAAGACGGTCAAAGGCGCAGTCTTATGACAAAGTAGTATGTCCCAATTGTATGCACACTGTACCTTGTAAGGTCAGATGCAGTACGTACTAAAATTAAATAGAAAAAGTATGTGATTTGGAACATGGCACAAGATGGTGACAATGGTAAACATTGTACCTGCTAAATATCAGCACAATATCATGTAACTGAGCATATATATTGAGTATAGCTTATATTTCGTGCTTAATTAACCCATCTCAGGCCTTTTTAACTTTCAAACTTCATTAAATTTGCTCCCACAACTGTGCTGCTGACTACAGTGTTGAGCTGTGGGCACTTGAACATTTCAGCAAAGACATTAGAAGAGAAGGACAGCGAATGAAAACAGTCATTAAATCTGCTCACTTCACTATGAAAGCACCATCTTTCCCACCATGTTTGGCTGTAACTACCAGTGTTTTCTCAACAATATAATATCTTACGTGTCCACTAACCACTGTGAAGTGGCTTGTTAAGAAAATGTCAGGACTGGTGCCTGGTGGTGTCTTTTCCTCTAGCTGCCTGGCCATTAACAGCAATAGAAACCAGCTGTGTGAAGCGTGTGCTCTTGTCAACTAGATGTGAAGTCCTACCATTTGCTTTAGCTTTTTAAAACACTCCTTTCAGTACAGTTCGAAATTCTGCCCTGTCTTTAGTTCGGTCTGCTTTCGATTACAGTTATTATCACAAGCTGCTCCTCCAACTGTGTCCATTATGTGTATCTAAGTGTGCATGTGTGCGTATCTGTCTTTAGATCTTTTCCTCGAGGCAACAATCCTTTCACCTCTAGATTGTAACCCTGTTATTGTTGGAAGCATGTTTCATAATTTATCATTAGCAGTATGTGTGTGTGTGTGTGTGTGTGTGTGTGTGTGTGCATCTGGAAGCATAGGCGCTTTGTGTGTTTTATCAGTGCTTTCATGGACCATCCTGAGATCCGCCTGGCGTCCAGAGCCATGTTGCTGGACACGGATCCGGCGTCCCTCGCCAACACCGTTGGAAGCCAACAAAGGCAGAGCAGAAGGAAATGGGTTACACTTACAAGAAGAGGTTCCTGCTGTAAATTCATCCCAACAACAAACATGCATTTACACTGTGGCACTATAGCATCAGGACAAAAAAACTTAAAAATATGAGTTTTCAAAAGCAATATATTTTCTTTTTGGTGTCTACATACCGATGGGTGTCTGCGTTATTCAAGTTAATCTGTTTAGTGTTTTGAGTGACTGTGTTATTGCCAAGGACGAAGCTAATGGCTTCTAGGCAGTAGATCCATTGGGAAGACAGATAAGGCATTAAGATTGGCGTGACCTAGTCAGCAGGTATCGATCATGTTGTTTCTCTTTACATTCCAAGTCTTCATTGTGTGTTCTTCTGTATTGTTTTTGTTTCTTACATTCAATCAAACATTATCTTGATTCTTCTTCTACTTTCACTCTCTTCATCCATCTGTAATTTTCATCATGTCTTTATTTTCCTCTCCACACCTCTCCTACTCCTCTTTCTTGAACCTCTGTCCTCGAATCTCCCTTTAAAACCCTGTGGCTTTCGTGGTTTGCACCCCCCTCCAATCACATTTATATATGACTGCCCTGACCTCTGTTATACCCCGGCCCCCTGTTACAGTGTCATAAAAAAAAGACTGCCATAAATAACACAGAGATGACACTCATTGTCTGCAGCTGTAATGTAAAGATTGTCCAAACCAATTTGGAATGGCCAGATAAGCATTAATCCCACTGTCACACACATTGTTATGCACACACATACTGCTACATGCGTTTGTGTTAATTCCGTGTGTACGTGAGTGTGTGTGCACATTTGACAGGTCAGCAATACATTCCCATGTCAATGTGCAAAGATGGAGAGGTGCGGTTCCATTAAGTCTCCGCGGGTGGGCCATAAATCAAAGTGATTTTCTGTTTGTGTGGTGGTCACTCCCGGTTGTAGATCCTGTTAATTTTGTCTCCTCACAGTTTTACCTTTTTAGTGCTGAAGTGATAAATAGACATCTTAATAATAATTTAGCCGTTTTGTGTAATTTGTCATTTAAAATGTGTAGGTTCCAGGTTCTCTAAAGGAAGATTTGTAGCTTTTCTTTGTCTTATTATAAACTGTATCTGACCGTTTAGCTGTTTTTACTATTGTACAGACAAAGTAAGCAATTGGAAAAGTGAGAGTATGGGAGCTCTTGGATTTTTCCTTATTTTGTGACCTTTCATAGACAAAATATGAAATCCGTTAACCAGAAATAGTAATTTAGGGTTAGTTAATTTGATAATGAAAATGATCAGTGTATTTTGGGATTGTCAGCTACTTTACATGTAACAGATATGTTGTTGTTCTTTATCATCACGCACATCCTCTTCCTGTCTGTCTCGTGCTCAGGTTCACCAGTACTACAGCTCCCTGCCCGAGGACAAGGTGCCCTATGTGAACAGCCCAGGAGAGAAATACAGAATCAAACAGCTGCTCCAGCAGCTCCCGCCCCACGACAATGAGGTGAGAGTCCAAACTGACCCCCTCCCCCACCCCCTCCAGCCATCCATATATCTATCCCTCCCTCCATCCCCTCCTTCAGGGCAGTACAGAGATAAGAGGGATGAGACAGAAAGCAGGAAATAATAGTCTGTCTTAATGGGCAGGAATGAAAAAGTGAGGTTTCTGTGTCTGTAGCTTCCTTTTTTCTTTTTTTACATTAATAAACCAACAATTTGGTATAGTACCAAAGTTTGACTAGTTTAACGGTGCTATATTGATTTAAAGAAACAGAGGCAACCACCTACCAACTCTATGCGTCTGCGTAACATATCCCATTTTACAAATGTATGTTGATGTGATGTGTGTGTCTAGGTACGTTATTGTAACGGTTTGGACGACGAGGAGAAGCGAGAACTAAAGCTCTTCAGTAACCAGCGAAAACGGGAGAACCTGGGCCGCGGCAACGTCCGGCCGTTCCCCGTGACGATGACGGGGGCAATCTGCGAACAGGTATCGTACAGAAATATCCAAAACCTACATTTTTGTGTCGTTTCCCCAGCTGTCAAGAGATATGAAGAGCTGATCTAAATTTCATTTCTGCGTTGCGTGACAAGAGCAAATGAAGCGCAATGAGGTCAAAGGTGCGTCATGAGGCCGATGGAATGAAAGCATTAGATAGTGTGACAGACATATTGAACAGCCCGCTGGCATTTCAGGTCTTTGTAATGATGTACGAGAGGTGCTTGATGTTGACATATAAAGGGCAGAGACGTACAGTCGCCCGCTTTTATCACAACGTTGTGGCCTTGTCAGTCTCACCTCAAAGTGCTGTTCTTAAGAAGATCTTAAAGTGTTGCATGTGTGTGTTGTGTCTCATTCTCCCTGCTGCCGTAGCAGCTGTCTATCAATTACAGTTTTTGTTTGTCTTAAAATGTCTCAAAACGGAGCTACTCTCTGTTGTGTTGGTGCCTCGGGTGTATAGCTGCTTTAAAGCTTGTGTTTCTCATTCACTCAGCAGACACACACACATACATGAGGGAGCAGATTGTTGGGAGAGTGTGTATTGATTGAATTCCCCGCCCCCCTTTGGCCTCCTTGCAGCAGTAGCCTATGTGCCAGTTAGATAACCTGATTGTAACTCTTGCTCCGTCTCCATCTTCCAACCCCTCTAAATCTACTTTGCCTACCCGACCTTACCCTGCGCACTTCCTCTCATTTATCTTTCCGGCTTCTTTACCTTTACACCTCCACGCCAATCTAGCTCTCCTTTTTATCCTCCCATATATCCCTCAATTTGTATTTCTCCCCTATTGCCACACCAATGTCTTCCAGCAGCATTTTAACTTCCTCTCTTTGTCTGTGTGCTTGTCCTCTCCGGTCACACATGTAAACACACCCTCGTGCTCTCAAGTTTTCATGCCAAATTGTGTTAAAGACCAAGATGCAACCGATCTGTATCAGCACCAATACTGACCTTATTAAAGATCCCATGAAATGGGCTCTTGAACTTCTTGGAAAACTGGACATCTTCAGTGGGGATCTGCTGTAGTGCTGAAACCATTAATTGATCCATTTGTCATTTAAACATTCCCATGTTCCAGCTTTTCATTTGTAAAGATGTGCTTTGTCTTATGTGATAGTGAATGGAATATCTTTGGGGGTTTGGACTGTTGGATAAAACAAGCAATATGAAGACATGACCTCAGGCTTTAGGAAATTGTGTTTTTAGGGGTTCCCATCCTCTCTGGACGAGTTGGCTGACTTCATGCTGGCCCCTCGCTCACGTGCTATGGAAGAAAATAATTTATTGATACTGATTTTCAAGACTTATAAATACATATTTTATATTTTTTATATAATAATAATAATAATAATAATATAATTATTATTATTATTATTATTTTGGGTTTGTAACTCTCAAATATTTATGAATCGTTTTACAGCTTTTTTTTCTTTTACAATGATTGTACAAGGGAGAAAAGTCACTCTGGACAAGTGTCCATTACTGTAGATTACTTAGTAGTCCCTCCAGGAATTTGCGATGTCGCGATCGCAACAATTCACGCAAATTCAATCAATCACCGTGAATTTGGTGTGACTCGCAATTTTGACCAATCACAGCAGTCCCACGTGCCAGACTTTGTATCAGTATGTGACTCTGAGAGCAACTGACCAAGGGGGATAGAGAATGGGTTGATGTAACACACGCATGTCACCAAATTCGTTTCCTTTTTTCTGATATGAAGACGAGACGTGCGTGACTCAAACATCTCACATTTACCAATAAAACGTACAGCGAAAGACAAAACATTTCAGACCGTCCTGCCAACCTGTATACATTTTAACATCAATATACGCTGTAACAATTTCTCACTCTAAAGTCGCTGAAAGCTGCTGCTGTTTCAAATCTGTCGGCTCCTGGAGTTCCCCCTGCGACTGACGCGCGCACACACACACACAAACCCACACACCCACACGGTGGATGCAGGAAAAACCGGAGATGAGACGTACAGGATGACCTAAATTGAGGACAGCTACGCTCGTTATTGTAAGTGCAATGATAAGTTAAAGTCCAATAAGTACTTTATTAAACCGTATAACTGTGTGTCCCAGGATAGGAAATTAACAATGTAAAGATCAACAAGCCACTGACACATATGTTCAAATTTGATTCATTCAATGAATTATTATTTTTTTGTCTTAAATACACCAGCCATTTTAATACTTTTTTGGTAAGGTTAATAGGAAAAGACATCGCAACTTTTATCGCAATCGCAATTCTTTACAAAAGCTCCCGCAAAATCAGGCATTTTGGGCCGCAACAATCGGAAAAAAAGGCCGCGAAATCCTGGAGGGGACTGACTTAGGTTCTCAGTCACTGTCATAAGGAAATGTTAATAACAAAGAAAGAATAGAAATTCCACAAGCCTTTTTAAAGAATATTGGTGTTTTGGGCTACATTTAGGACCCTATTTTAACGATCTAAGCGCACGGCGTGAAGCGCATGGCGCAGGTGCATTTAGAGCATGTCCAAATCCACTTTTGCTAGTTTGACGGCGGAAAAAAGGGTCCGTGCGACAGGCGCATGCTTCAAAAGGGTTGTACTTAGTGTCTTCATTAATTTATAGGTGTATTTTGGGCCTAACATGCAATAAACCAATCAAAGTGTCATCTTCCATTCCCTTTAAAAGCCAGGCACGTTTGTACCTTGGCGCATTGCTATTATGATGGCGGATTTGAACCGTAATATTTTTATTTTTAATCTTTTGCATGTTTGTGTGCTGCTGCGCTTCTGTGTGTGTGTGTGTGTGTGTGTGTGTGTGTAACAAGCATAGTGTGTGCGCGCTGTGCATTAGCCTAGGCGCATTGTACTAATTTGCTGTTAAAATAACAATGAAATGCTGCGTTATTGACTTTAGACCAGGTTTTTGTTGGTCAATGGTCACTTCCTGCTGCCTCAAGATAGCAATACGCCAAGAATTCACCTGAACACACCTCCTTGTAAGACCAGCACGCCCATGGGCGCAAAGATGGGCGCAGGTGCATTTGCTATTTAAACGACGTGGGCACAGGACGGAGAAATTGACAACTGCGTCGGTCTTACACTAGCAACGACACTTGCGTCGGGCTTTGCACTGCGGGTGCAAGATAGGGCCCTAACAGTGTAATAGGCAGACAGGAAACCTAGGGAGCATGAGCAAGTCCACCACTTGGCCACTGGTACTGGAGAAAAAAAGCAGATCTAAGTAGTGACGAGTACCGACAAAAGCTACGTGGCTGCAACCATTAACTCAAAAACTCTCCTTCCTCTTCCTCCACCTCTTTTTAGTGCGGAGGCCAGATAAATGGCGGAGACATTGCTGTATTTGCATCACGGGCAGGTCACAGTGTGTGTTGGCATCCAGCCTGCTTTGTGTGCAGCATGTGCAACGAGCTTCTGGTGGACCTCATCTACTTCTACCAGGACGGGAAGATCTACTGCGGCCGGCACCACGCCGAGAGGCTGAAGCCACGCTGCACCGCCTGCGATGAGGTAGACACCATTTACATGCAAACACACACACATGCCTGCACATGGACGATCATGTGTTCACAGACACACATCACTTACTTGATCATACCGTGTCTGTAATGTGGGACGGTGTCGGTAGAGCTTTTTATTAAATTTTTACAGGCACAAATTATTCAAAAATGCATGACTATAACATCAAACTGCTGTTATATGATGTTCACAGGCTTCCATACACACTGTCACAGTTTAACACATGCAAGGGTTTTTCTGGTCTAATGGGGTCGGCTCTCAATATCCTGATCTCCCAACCATTAGCACTGAGTTACACTCTCTGCAAATGGGGACGAGTACTTAAAAAGCACCCCGGTGTTTTAACAGCAGCGTAATTAAAAGTAAATGCACCATCTAGATTTCACCAAGTCCCCACACACATTAGCCTCCTACACAAGTCGGTGACAAAGAGGAGGATCTAAGATTACTAAGCTGCAGAGGAGTAAACGGTGCGTATGGAGGGGCAGAAAGGCCGAGCCTTTGTCCTGTCATTCAGCGGGCAGTAATAACCCTACTGAGGTTCTACCTCTGAAGACCTGTGATAAACGATACTGTTTCTTATCTGTCCTTTCTTAGATCATCCTTGCGGATGAGTGCACTGAGGCAGAGGGGCGTCACTGGCACATGAAGCACTTCTGCTGTTTCGAGTGCGATACTGTGCTGGGGGGCCAGCGCTACATCATGAAGGAGGGGCGGCCCTACTGCTGCTCCTGCTTCGAGTCCCTCTACGCAGAGTACTGCGACTCCTGCGGTGAACATATTGGTATGCTGCCAGCATCTATCACTTTTAATATGAAACTGCATTAATCTCCAATAGGTCAAAAGGGACACTTACAGAAACAAAAATATAATGCTAAATACATGGATACATGGGAAAAAAGTGAAAGGTTATTGGGTTGCAGTTTTTCTTTAAGGAGGAGAGACCTCATTCTTTTGCATAGAGTAACACAGAGGGGAAACGAGCTACAGTAGGACGATGTGTCCTGGTTTTTAGCAGTTAGTCATTGAATGATGTCACGGTCAGGCATTTTAGGCATGGGCACATAACAGAGAAACACAGAGAAACATGTATATATCATTATGCAGCATGAAACCAACCTGGGGCAAAGGCATGACTGTCAAATGACTTTTCACCCTCAGGATCTGTTTTTTTACAGACACATGCACCAAGCGTCAGTTAAATACAAATTTAAACATCTCACAACCTGTGGTGTTAGAGGCAAACCCACTGGGAGGAGAAACTGGGGTATTTTTCAGCGGGAAACCTTTATATTAGTACGTCTTGGCCCCATGCCACCTCCTGTTAAAACTCTGTGGGGGTGTGTGGGTCCAGACAGGATGCCCAGGTGTGATTTTGGCACATACCTCTCAACAAATCTGCTCTGTAATTATTTGTTAGACAGGATATAGAAAGGTATTTGGCTAAAAAGCACAACTGATTATAAATTGAAACCACCAGAAAACAAGCTTGAACCAGATGGCAGCCATTAGCAAATAGCTGGTTTTCTTTCCCCCTGCAACAACTGCAATCCTACTCAAAATCTGTGTTTATACAATGCTGGGAAAGCACCAATAATGAGTTTTCCCCAGGCGCAGTTACGTTACAGCCTCCAGTTTTATTTTCTCACTCAACAAGCAACTTGTAATATGCCGCTATTTTCACATAAAACAGCATTTTAAATAAACGATTTTTTATTTCAGCTCTTTGATAAAGACATGGTGCTTTGTATTTAATTGTGCATCCATAATCTTATTTTTATATAAATTCATGTGTATCTTTTCTGCAGGCATAGACCAAGGCCAGATGACGTATGATGGGCAGCACTGGCACGCCACAGAGGGCTGCTTTTGCTGCGCCCGCTGTAAACGCTCTCTGCTGGGTCGGCCTTTCCTGCCCAAGCAGGGCCAAATCTTCTGCTCACGCTCCTGCAGTCTGGGGGAGGAGCCCAATGGCTCTGACTCCTCTGATTCGGCCTTCCAAAGCGCTCGCTCCACCAGAGAGTCCAGACGCAGCTCCAAGGCAGGGAAGAGTGGAGGAGGAGGGGGTGGAGTTCAGACTGAAAGATTTTCAGGGGAGGTGGACCCACTTTCTTTACAAATGGATCTTCTGAGTCTATCCAGCCAAACACCCAGTTTGACACGTGAGCCACCTACCTGGCAGAGCCAAGAGCAAGCAGGTGATGGCTATAATTATGAATCCCAATCAGATCCAACTGCCAACCCCACCCCTCTCCAGCTTCTTAGCCAGTGCAATGTCAGGACGGCCTATAACCCCACCTGCTCTGGACAGAATAATAAACAGCAAGATCACAGGATCAAGGAGAACGGAGGTTTAAAGAGACCACCCATCTCAGCCATGAAGGGCCACTCTCTGAATGAGATGTGGTCCCAACAGCCAGCTCCAGAGGAGTACTATCCACCTAAACTGCGGACCCAAAAGAGCTTCACAGAGGTGTCCCATTGTTCTCAGTACCACAACGGCTTCTCCTCTGACAAGCGCTCCATCAGTTTGCACGGCTTTCAGAGGGACAGGGACAGAGAGGCAGGGCCTCCATCAGCAACCCAGGTGGCAAGAAGCAGGAACCCCATCAATGCACTTAACTTCACAGAGCAACTGACTCCCCTGGAGCAGACCCCAAGAGGATCCATGGAGTCCCTGGCCCTGTCCAATGCAACAGGTGAATATGGTAGTGTTGCTGGTTTGGCACCATGTTAGCATGACCAAGGGAAGTTGTGTGTTTTTGTTATACAATAGTGCTTGTATTGTTAGAAGTATACATCACAACTTGTGTTTACTTTGCTTTACTTTACGTCAGCTTGATAAAAGTACTGCTTCAATTTAATGGGATGACATTGAATAAACCGCAAAGATGACACCAAATTCAACTCTTTTTCCCTACAGGCAACTCAGCAGATGGAGGAGGAAAGCGTCAGGAGCACCTTTCTCGTTTCTCGATGCCGGACCTGAGCAAAGACTCTGGAATGAACGTGTCAGAGAAAAGTAACATGGGCACCCTCAACTCCTCAGTGCAGTTTCGTAGCTCAGAGTCTATTCACAGCCTCACCGCCAGTCAGCCCTACATGGAAATGGATCCTCACAGGTCCTCCCAGTACCAGATGCAGTACTGCGACCCCCCTGGCATGGGTGTGGGTGTGGGTATGGGTATGACTCATTTACCGCCTGGCTTCACATTCCAAGAAGAGGATAGGGTAAGTTTGGTGAGCAGCGCCAACGCTGCCCGCCTGCCACCCATTAGTGAGCGCAGGGTGGGTGGAGGCGGAGGTGGAAGGGGAGCCAGTATCCGGATAAATGCTCCGGAGGAGACTCCTCAGAGGCGCCGGCACCACCACCACCGCTCCCGTAGATCCCGCCGGTCTCGTTCAGAAAATGCTCTCAACTTGGTAGCAGAGCGAAGAGTCAGACCTCAAGAAAGATCCCAGCTGCGTGTCTGTGAGGATTACGACCGTTTCCCGCCGCCAAGGAGCACCAGGGACCAGTTCAGAGTAGGAGGAGGAGGGGGAAGATTCCAGCCCCAACCCTTCAGGCCATGTCCCAGAACCACTTCAGACCTGACTCTCCAGAACCCTGGGGCCAGCCGGCGCACTGGTTTGAACCAATACTCTTGGGATGATTACGACGACGATGGCTGGTGCTCCACCTGCTCTTCATCCTCCGAATCAGAGGATGAAGGTTACTTCTTGGGTGAGCCAATCCCCAGACCCATCCAGCTGCGCTACCTCAGCAACCAGGAGCTCGTCCATAAGTACAACAACACAGGAATCGGAGGACCCAACCGCAGTGGGCAGTTACACACCCGCAAACGCAGAAAAAGCAAGAACTGCATTATCTCCTAACATCCTGTCATCTGGTAAAGGAAATTACTCTTTTTTTCCAGCTTGTGTACACTAACATCTTCCATATGGAACGTAAAATAAATAAAACTCACAGTCCATTTATTCAGTGTTGTTGAGTGTTGAATATGATGTAATTGAACATCAGTGATGAATTACAGTTCGTAAACAGTGAAAAGCAGCAGTGCTTGCATGTTTGTTCATGTTAATGTTTTGGAATATCTCCTGAGTATTAAGGCTAACAGTTATATGTGCAGTTCTATCAAGTCACAACATTTTTAAAAGCTGATGTGCAATTTTTTATTTCTTTTTATCATAACTTCATTTCCACGCAGCAAACAAGTGTGCGAGGTAGTCGGTTTGGTACAGTTTAGCTTTTTCATGCAATGTGATTTAGATATAGAATATACTGTACTATTGTATTTTAGTTCATAGTATGTACATAGATAAATGAATTAATAATTTCACTTAAATTAAGGAAGTCCATGTAAATATGGTTGTAAATGAGGCCTCACATATTTTTATATTTTGTATGGATAGAATCATTTATGTATTAAATATCTATAATGTAGAGATAGAAAATGACAAACACAACTTATGCATGTTTTATGTGGCTGACCTGGTCCTGCATTTGGAATAAAGGAGAACTTCACTGAGTGTTTTGATTGGCAGCTGGTGTTTCTCTCCAGAGAATGACAACACTTGTCTGGTGTTCACAAGAGTGCATAACAGTCACCTTCTCCATCTGTTAATGCATAAATGAATGACAATGTGGTGTGGTGGTTGATTAGGAGAGTCACCCTCCACTAGGTTGTTATACTTCCACGGTAATGGGTGCTGTCACATTTGAATACACAGAGCTCCATTGTCCTAGAAACAGATGCCCCTGAAGTTCTGGTTTATTGCATCAGCCTATACAAGTTGGAAACTGCTGACAAAGGTCTAGGGAATTAGTTATTGAAACCTGGTGATGCTTTGTGTAAGTATGTAAGGAATGCTAGCGGCGTGGCTCGAGGGATGGCAGTGCCGGTCTGTGGGTCCAAGCTGAAAAATCTCAACTATTGGATGGACATTCATGATTCCCACAGGATGAATTGTAATAACTTTGGTGAGCCTCTTCCTTTTTAATGCAGCGTCATCATCGTGTCAAATTTTGTATTTGTCCAATACTTTTGGGTAATGATCAAATCCCTTCAAAACTAATGATATTCCCATGTGCCTCAGATTTACTTTTTAGTGCAAGCTGGCATGCTAACATGCTAAAATGAAATATTGAACATCGTAAACGTTATACCTGCTAATCATCAGCATGTTAGCATTGCAGTTGTGAGCATGCCATTACCTTGCACGGCAGCTGGATTCTTGCGATATTACAAGATCGCAGGATCACATATAAGGGTTAAGTATGCCATGCTGGCATTAACAGTTTGCTCAAGTCACCGCTGTTCCCAATTACAGCCTCAGTTATTAACTAGCGGGGCTGCAGCCTCACAGTCTTGTCTACTTGTAAGAAACAAGTGAAATCCTTAACAAGCCAACCTCTCCTGTTTAAATATTGACATATACAGTCTAGCAGGTTGTATCTGTATGAGTTAAGCAGTGTCATAGCGTAAATTGGATTGCCTCTGACGTCCATGTGGTCCAGGGATTACTGCCGCTAGCCCCCATAATCCACACACATACATATATATGTTTGGAAAAAGGAGTGTGAACTCTAACCTCATGATTAGAGGTGTTCAAGCACTAATGCTGTTGACATGATTGGCACATTAATGCATTTACTTCACCTAACCTCAACTTCCAGGGCGTGTGCTCCAGTTTTCATGTTTACTCTGGGACAATCGGATAACTCCCAGACGGGGAGGAAAAGAGTCCTCATTTAGTCAGCCATGATACGACTTAACCAGCTGCACAAACACATGAGATACATTATGTCTGCTGATGGCCTGGTCTGTAAATGTGGAGTTTCCCTTGCTTTTAGCAAGTCTTCAAACTACAGCTGCAGACTGTTACTCACATCAGCTGCGAGTTTGGATGAGTATTGCAGCAATCAGTGTCTCGAAGTGTAATGAGACATACAATAAAACACACGCAAACTTCTGTCTTTAGTATTATGGATATTATTGTCCTTGACACAAGCTTTCCTTACATCGTCATTATCTTAGCCCCTATTAGTCTGTTTCTTCATTACTCCCTTGCCAGGCCTTTACCCAAGCGTGGGGTGTCTCCATGTGTTTAATTAAAAGCAAATGAAGGCCGTACGGTGAGGGGTGCCACAGATTGCAGCCATATGCTTCCCGGGCCGTGCCATATTCAAGGTAGCGGATGGTGGGGAGATAATCCTTGAGTTGCTTGGATGCTTCCAGTTGTGATAGTCGTATTGTCGACCATGCTGTGACTGCCAGTAAATTAGATCCATGAGTGGTTAGGTGCCTTCAGGATTAATTCAATGCACAAAGTATTTCCAGTCTGGTGATATTGTTGAAGTTGTCTTCAGGAAGAGAAGGTTTTATTGTTTTCTGATCGTGTGGCCGTCAATGATACAATGCTGTTTTTCTGTCCAATCCCAAAGGAATAAGATATGTGGTTCTCTCCAACATGCCATAATCGACCATTTGATAAGTGTGACGCTTAGTCTGACTTATGAAAATTGTAAAACGCTATCGATATTATCAGTTTGAAGTCCTTTACCTGAACAACATTTTCCAGAGCCTGTTTTATATTAATCATCAAGTACAATGATCATGTTTAGAAAATGGCATAGCACTCAGGATATTTAACGTCTTGGACTACATATTGTGGAATGAGTTCAAATATCAGCCTTATTCCTGCTATTGCTTTCTCCACTCTTAATTCTTCTTTTTACAACATTCCAGTCAAAACCTATTTACAGTGGACAATTGCGTAATAAAAGGTTAATATAAACTTTTTTATTAAACATAAGGGGGGCTGCCTAAATTTCTAAACCTGTGCATTCAAATCACAGGTGTTTATTACACATAAAGTAACTACTGAGATTACCACTGGAGTTTAACAGCAGGAGCTCTTCCTAATCAGAGAATGAATGCAGCGTTTTGAAGAGAATAAAGTGTTGCATGGAAACACAGTTCAGTGTTATTTACTGGAGGTTCATTTTAATTTGGTTTTTGATTATTTTTATTTTCAGTTGGAAAAGCAGCTGTCTGTGACTGAAACAATAATTCAGGATCCTGTCAAGTAAAACTAAGGTGATTCTCATTAGTGTTTAAGGTGCAAATTGGCTCCAGTCTCATAACTTGTATGAAACAAAGTTCTCATGTGGCCATACTGCTGAGGAAGCTTGTTATTGTCTAGTTTTCACGTCTCGCACTAATCGTCCATTAATTCACATTGACTGCACTCTGGTTTGTTAATGAAAGGATGGCTGTCTGTTCTCCAGACAATGTCTACTCTGTAGGCCTTAACTCTGAGGTATGCGTCTGCACTGGATACACAACAACCAAATCAGGTGATGAAGTGAAAAATTAAAAAAATAAAAAGCATATTCTTGCTATTTTTGAAGTTGTGTGGCCTGTATCATATATATTGTGTATTAAGGTCTAATAGTAAAAAAAAAAAAAAAATCATTATTATTAATAGGACAAAAAAAACCTGCATTAATTCATAAACATACTAAGTGGGCTACTTGTGTGTCGTACCCGTGTATTAAAATTCACTTCAGTTGGAACATACCAGTTCAATTAACAGCCACACATTAGGTGCCTGTATGTGTGTGTATTTAAAGGCCCAGATGCACAGCTGTCATGAGTTGAAGCCATTTGAGTTGTTTTTTGGGATACTCTAAAAGCCATAATTACCGGTCTTTAAGAGCAGATCGGCTGCAAATTACAGCTGTGCTCTGAGCAAACTAAAATAGCCTGATTCAATTATTTACAAATGAAGAATGCCAATAGTGTGTTATTGCACACACACACACACACACACACACACACACTGGGCTGGTAAAAAGGACACGCGTGACAGGACTGACTAAGGCCTTACCAGCAGTCTCCCCTCCTTCAGCCTCATCATGTGTGTTCAATTAATGTGGGAAGAATGCACCAGAACAATGTCAACAGATACACAAACAGATATCACAAGCATACTAAAATCTGATATTTAAATACATGAGCCAGACTGGGACAAAAATCCCTTTTTCAAGGTTACTTGAATTTTCAAATTCATTATCAGTGTTTAGGAGGCCTTTTCTCTTCCCTAGGGTGAGAAATCCCCATATAGCAACAATATTTCAGGATACGTCCGGGAGGCTCACTCCTCCACTCCTTAACTTCCTACTTTCTTACTGCAAAATTTAAGAAATGTTATTTATAAACAAACAATTATAAATGTTGCATCACACTCCCAGGCAATGCACAATTCAAGTACAAGAAATTAGAAAGAAACACCTGCATTTAAACCCAAAATGTAATCCTCTCTGAAAGATTTCCTGCTTTGTACATTCAACCAGCCACCAATTGTCTGCAAAAAAAAAGGATAGGGAATAACAGTTAAGTAGTAAAGCACAGTATTACACTTGTAGACCTTAACTAAACCCGCTAATCTTGAAATGCATTCTCACCCACTTAAGCATGACCTTTACTCTTCAACTGTGACCAGTCAACACTTTGTATACCACTCAGCTTCAATTCTCAAACTAATCCCTGATAAAAACAGACTTGACTTTAACGTTTTAAATACTGTATACTTACAGGAATCACGAAACACACTCAGTACCATTAATTAGAGCTTATAATAAGTCTCGATGGGGGCCCTCATTGGGCCTGATTGTTATCTTTCAGCCACACTGAGAGAAAATAACAATTCATTTCCAGTGTTTGCTCAGTCTGACACGTGGCACGGTGAAAGGCTGCCAGGTTTGGGTTAATCCGCAGGACCAACGGCCCAAAGGGCACCTCGCCATAATGAAGAATGGCATGCTGGGTACCTCGATTTTGCACTGCCAGAGGGATCTGTCTGGTTCATGATATCAGCCCGCTTCACCCCTCCTCTCTGTGATTCATTAACAAGCTCAGGTCCCAGGAGGGGCCCCATCTGTGTGCCACCTGTACCAAATCACCACCGATAGCAACATTTAATGCAGGACACCATTCACATTTGTTCCAATGTTTCCCTCGTGCATTCCACCTAAATGTCTATTCCCTTATGTCTATCCCTCCCCTCCCCCTCTCTCTCTGTCCGTCTGTTTTGCAGAGATGATGGATGGTCCGATTAGTCCTTCAGCTGTAAATGAGGCAGAGAAGGTCTGTGATGTTGACTTCACAGTGACACATTTTTCCAAGACTATCCAAGACCTACAAATTACACTGTGAGCTATATAAAGGCAAATGGGCCTTTTTGTCAAATAACATTTGCAGTTGTAGCTGTAATAGATTACATCAGCATCTCCAGCAGGTGTAATGGTTATTTTGTGAAAGTTTATTCAATATTTTAGGATGATCACATCCTCAGTGGCTTTAAAAAGGTGTTAAAGTTGAAAACTTCAAGACTTTTATTATGTTAAACCCCATTTGTTGCATTTTGCGCCTCTAATTGTCTAAGTAATAGTCATTAAAGATATTTGCCTTCTGCCCTATATAGTAGTTTTCAGAGTATAGGGGTCACCTTTAAACTGTGATTGGGTATTTGTCACAATTTAGTCTATATCCTCGACGTTCCACTTCCGGGATTGTTCCGGTGCCACAGGAAATTCAGCGCGATTGCATGTATTTTCGCCGATGTCTGTTTCCTTCCGCTTACTTTGTGTTGGATTTTTAAACTCCGGTGGATTTATGAGGACTATGGTTAACTGATCCTCAGATTGAGACAGCTAGTTAGACTATATGTCTAATCTGAGTTTTCTTTCGCACGACTGAAACAACTTTTCAACGTACAAATGCAACCAAAACAAGTTCCTTCCCGAGGCTATTTTGCAGCGGCTCCATGCGGAGCTTAGCACCGCCCATGACGATTGTGATTGGTTTAAAGAAATGCAAATAAACCACAGCATGTTTTTCTCCTATCCCAGAATGCTGTGTGGACAAGCCAGACCCTCCTCCACAGCGTGTGGAGGAAGGTCTGGCAATGCGAGAATAGTCACAATTCAACTATTTGAAGAACAAGATAAAGAGACTACCCATGATGTTTATTTTTAACTCGGAAGAGAAAAGAGAGAACCAAATTAAACCAACGTGAACAATAGGGTAGTGAACAAAAACCAAATGTAACCAAAACCAAACAAATAGTGGAGGCCAATTTAGAGAGAAAAGCACCTTTCAGACATAGTCTAAATAAAAATTAAAAATTAACTAAATAGTAATTTAGGCTGAATATCAGGCAACCTCATGTGTAAACTATGGGTATTGTTAATGTTTTATTATGAGGATCCCCCCACAAAATTGCTATGACTCCACTGTAGCCATGTCTATAGTCTAAACACAACAAATTACGTTAACAGTTAGATGATCTTTAGACACAATGGACAATTTAATCAGGTGGATTTTTTGGGCATACTGTGCAGGAACTGGCATTGTTTCTTTTAATAATCATATTCACATGGCTTACACAGAGCAGCATGTGTAGGCCTATTCACTGGAGAAATCAGCACAGTTATTGCATGTCCAGAAATCCAAGTAGACCGATGTACAAACTTGAGACTTATGAAACAGTGACTCATTGAATCTGTAATACACCCAAAATGTGTTCATTCTTCTCTGATTTGCAGCGCTGCTAGTGAGCTCAATGTTGCTAGGTGGAGAGACAGAAGAATAATGGCCCTCCTTTCACCTTTTCTTTGCTATGCATGCGTTCAACACTGGAGGAGGATATGTTTTTCTTTCGGAGTCTCAGTGAAAGATATAAAAGAGCTAAAGATACCATTAGGCTTTAGGTCTAAGAATGGTGCTTTAAAGTATGACCCAGAGCAGAGTCTTCTAATGTTAGCCTTTTTCCTCATTATATACAACTATATTTAAAATAATATAAAGTTAATATAAAGAGGTGTTGAGTGTCTTTTGCAAACATGGACTCAAAGTTACTGCTTTTGAACTCTGCTAAATCAATTGTGTGCAAAAGCACAATTCCCCCATATAATGGCTAAAAGAGGAAATATCAGAGTTGAATCAGATTGCTTAATTAATAATAATAAATACATAAAGGAGAATATAACATTTAAAATCACTAGACGGATTCTGTCACAATGTAATGGAAAGACAGCAAAGTTAATATTCTGTAACTGAAGTAGGCTACAAAATGAAAGGACTAACAGTTAGTGGAATTATTTACTTGGACTTCTGTGAGCTTCGTTCACCACCGGCTATAAATAACATAAAAGCAACTAAGACATTTGTGAGGTTCAATGAATTCGGCCTGGTTGCTATGGTTTACAGTTATTGTTTTGTGTTTGTGTGGATGTGCATGTGAAGGCTTCATCTCAGCAGAAGATTAACATCGCCATCTGTTGATGTAATGGAGCAATAACAGGTGTAAACTAAAGCCGCTGAGACTCAGACACACATGGTAACACTATACTTTGCTGAATTGTTATTCAGTGTGTTTCTCAAAAATGTTAATTACACATCCATGTGATTGTCTTGGACATGCTTTAAATTGGACCAACATCCATTTTTAATTCTCTGCTTATCATTTTGCCATCATTTTTGTATTTTGCAACCAATAAAAACACAAATTGGATACAGGGACTAGCCAGGTCTGAAAGAGTAAACTGCTCACAAGGGTTTCTCCAATTAATCCTCCAGTTAATCCTCCTCAAGTGTTAACAAGGCACAGCAGGACATCAGTACAGGATGATCAGCCAAGCCAAGACACTGTCAATCACAGAGCTCCCATCCTCAAAGTGCTGAACTGTGGACAGGGTGTTTGGCAGCTAATGAAGCCCTTGTGGCTGCTAGCATGTGTGTGTGTGTGTGTGTGTGTGTGTGTGCGTGTGTGTGTGTGTGTCAGTCATAATATCCTGGGAGCTATCAAATAGCCAACTGGGTTAGAGGAGGACTCACAGGCCAGAACAGGAGAATTCAGAGAAAAAGAAGAAGAAGACTAATGACTGGATATAAAATTGTCCAGAGGAAGAAACTGTCCAGTAGGCAATTCTGCTTCTAGTGTTCTGTAGAAAATGCTGACACAGTGTGGTGCAGTCACATAATGTATCCTTAAGCAAGCAACATGGAACACAATACCTGATGTCCTTAAAAGAGGAAAATGAGCAACAACATGTTAAATACTTCAGTCTGTCCATGTCAGATTAGTCAATTTAACAGTTAGGTAGTGCCAAACAGACACTGTCTACTTTAAAGTAAGACCTAAACTCTTGCAAGGATAAATATCACATTCTTCCTCTTACAAATGAAAAGTTGAATTCATGACCAATAAAATGTACAGTTTCCTAATTTAAAGGTGCTGTAGGTAGGATTGCGAAGATCCAGTACTTAGCCAAAAAATGTGAACATCGACAACTTCTCAATCCCTCCCCTCTTACTGCTAAAGCCCAAAATGGTCTCCTACGCCCCTCCCCCCACAAGGGAGAATGAATGCGTGTGCATGAGCAGTGATTGACATGCAGTCAGACACCCCCCCTGGCCCTGATTGGTGCATCTGAACAGGGAGCTGTGGATTTTTGTAAATCGCACTACAGGCTGTAGGTGGTGCCAGAGGAGCCAGATTTTATTTTATTACCTGCTTCATGTAGTTCTACTCAAACATATGGTCAGTTTCAGCAAATATGACAGAAAGTTAGTTTTATAAGGCTTACCTACTGCACCTTTAATACAACGGTATGACCACTTCTTATGCTTAGATTAGCTTAATTACTGTATACCTCCACTTGTGCTGCTGTTACAATTCAAATGCTAAACAGTAGGCCTAGTAGTTTAGCATTACCCTATAACTGTCACGTGTAGCAGCAGTAGCCCCTGTTGACCAAAAGTTGCATCGTCTCACTTATGAATTAAGAATATGGTTCATATGCCAGTTCAGTTCAATATGCCAGTTCAGTGGGATTGTGATGGTGATTTACATCAAGGTCGCCAACCTGATTTCTTAGCGCTCAATTAGAAAAGAATTGTGTTTTACAATGTTGTGGGACTTTGTGGGAGAGTTTCCATTAATTTCATTCCCTGCAGTGGTCAAAGAACAGACAGTAGAGTCCCAAAGGACCAAAGGGAACAGTGAATGATTTATTACTGGAGAGCAGGAAGGAAAAAAAACTGCTGACCTCTTAGTGACAAACATATTGCAGCTGCAGGTGCAGTTTTGTCAGGTGTGGGTGCTCTACGTAGTTGCAGTGATCTAGAGCTGGTTTTGCTATTTTTTGCAAGTTTAAATAAGAATTACAGAAATATCAAGATGGAGTAAAAACACTTGCTTTAACTCAGCTTGAGGTGTGCAGAAAAGTAGAAATATTTAAAAAGATTTACTTTTTCATCAGTACTGTTACAATTTTATGATGAGCCACAGACAGTGAGTATACCCAAACTGACAAAATGGACAATGACAGGGACTAAAACATCATGGTTCATGTTTGTCTCTGGAATTTAGCTCCAGTGTTCTTCCATTGTACCAGTTTTCCCCTGTATAATATACAGGGTTTATTGACAGATGTTTTTACAATTGATACTTCACAAAGCATATATTGTCCTTAAGGTCACACAGGGTTTGAAACAACAGTCTATATCTGGACTGCATCATAACTTGGTCTCCACTCTCTTTTCCTCTAAGAAGGATTTCCCACAGACAGTAATGGCTTTAAACTCCTCTGAGATCTCTAGCAGGGTTTTCCCTTTAGTCTCAGGCAGGAGGAAGAAGGTGTAAAGACTAGCCAGCAGGCACATACAGGCGAACAGCACAAAGCAGTATGAGGAATTCTGGAAGAGAGAAGAAACAGTGTAAAGCATCAGAATGAGCTTCATGTTTTTTGTGGGGGCATGTCAGTCTTTAATGGAAAGGACAGCCAGCTATGAAAGGGAAGACATGCAGGAAAATCTGCATCGAGGTATACACATCCATCCATCCGTACCTGCTCTACCAACTGAGCTAACCCGGCCACAGAATGAGCTTCATGTTTTAATGTGCTGAGATGTTTTGTCTTTCGGTACTATGACACATACGTTTAATTCTACACACTAAAATATATTCTGTCACTGATCTTAATCATAATGAAAAGTGTTGTACAACAAAATGTCAAAATATATCAACATATAATCCATATTGCCAATGAATAAATCCTGTTTACCTTTAAAAACTAAGATTTGCAGTTGCTTTTACAGTGTAAGCTATTCTGTGTTGCTAATGTTCATGTTTGTTGTACTCACAATAAGGAATGGAAAGACTAGGCCCACCACAGCGTGAAACAACCAGCGCTGGGTCCCAATGAGGACAAACGCTGCCAGTCGATTGGACTGGATGAAGATCTCACTGTAGACAGTTTGTGTGGCTCCCCCTGGGTGAACCAGAGAGCCGATACAGGTGATTCAGTTAGTTATCTGTGCATGCAAACATTTTTTTATGTGAGCCAAATTGCTGTAAGACACAAACCAGGTCCTCCGCTAAAGAAGATGGTGGAGAGGATGATCAAACTAGCCGAAATGTATGGAACGCAGTAGCTGGAATCCTGCATGAAAACAATGTTTTTTCACAGTTCGCATTTCATAAAAACATTTTGTATGGAAAAGGGTCTGTTTCAACTTAGTTTGCAGTATATTTTCACTTTTACTTAAATGGAAGTTAAAAATAAAAACATTTTCCACTTACCCTTTGTGGGGTTAAGGCATGTAAATAGTTTTACCTACAAAACTTTTGAGGCATCTGAGATTTAAAAATAAAATAGAGGTAAACTGGAATTTAATTTGTAGTAATTATAGGGACCATTTGTTTGATAGAAAGTAGTTCCAGTGAAAACACAGTAAAGTCTGTGGTGTTCTGCGTCTATTATTTAGAACCAGGACATAGATGCTGGGAGATCTTTTGCTGTTTAATTTATTAAAATGTATTTTTCAATGCTTTTAAATGTGAGCAACACACATTTCAATTCCCTTCCATTTTATTGGTAGATAAATCTCAGAGTCAGACATCTCAAAACCTGCATGTCTTGACACTACTTAGGGTAAGAACATGTTGTAATTTGGGTAAAATGACCCTTTAAAGTACGTTGCAAAGCTTCTAATACTGTTTCAGTATTCAAAAGGTTAACAGCTGTACCTTCAGGTTGAGCGTGACAGTGACCAACACCCAGCAAGCAGACATGAAACCATAACCCCCCCAGATCAACGGCCTCCTCCCTGTGTGCTCAATCAGCAGCCCCTGAGAGAGGGAAAGGTAAAACAAAATAAAAATATGTCAATTGTTATCTTGGGAAAAATGCCTCTGTCAAAAGATGGGGCATTTTTGGGGGTTTGCACAATTGTTAGTTATCCCAGCTGACCCCCCAAATCATTGATGTGCCTTAGAGCATTTGTTCTTCTGCTCCATGCTAACACTCCAGAGCTTTTTAATTTATTTAGGATCCCCATTAGTTGTTACTGTAGTAACAACTATTCTTCCTGGGGTTGCACACAAGATAAAACAAAAACGTTTACATGAATACTTTTATACATATTATAAAAACATAAATAATTCCACATCAATACAATTTAGTTCTACTGATGCCTTTAAATTTCTTTCAAACGTTTGACACAAGCTACTAATGGACACGTTGCACCAGTGTCCGTACTTAGGTAAACAGAACATTAATCCACACATTCACAAAGCTCATATTACGCTCCTTTTCAGGTTCATAACTGTATTGAGAGGTTATATCAGAATAGGTTTACATGGTTTGATTTTCAAACATCTTTGTTGTACTACACATTGCTGCAGCTCCTCTTTTCACCCTGTGTGTTGAGCTCTCCGTTTTAGCTACAGAGTGAGGCATCACACTTCTGTTCCATCTTTGTTGGGAGTCGCACATGCGCAGTACCTAGGTAAGGACTACTAGCCAGTCAGAAGCAGAGTAGGGCGGGCCCTGACAAGCAAGCTATAGTGTGATCCAAAACAAAACCCGCTTCAGCCAGTAACCCATGGCTTCGGCTCAACCGTACATGAGTCCGAGCACGAAACACAGGCAGAACAACCCGACAAGCTTCGCAACCTAGAATGGAGCAAGACATTTCAGAGAGGTAAGGTATTTAAAATGTTAACAAATTAGTCTTTCATATGCAACATTTTAATTCTGCACTGTTTCCTGGACATGGCGATACAACTATTTGAACTCTTCGGGCCCTCACTCTAACTAGCATGGTTTGAGGGCATGCCACACTAGCAGCTAGGTCAGCGTTATAACACGTTTTACAAGGTGACGCAAAATGACGCGCGTTTGTCATGGAAGTAAAGGCTAGACTACAATAGAGCTGTTTGGAGCAGTTCATGAACAGTGTTTTCTGTTGGAGGTGGTAACTCCTTTTGGGGTGGACTTTGGGCCTTTTCACTTTAACTTATTACATGCACAAAAAAGATATAACAAAAGCATAATGTGAGCACTTTATGATCTTTTTGACTAATTTTACTTCCTTTTTAAAAACTGATCTCACTTGTAATCTGTGTTAAATGCAGTGGTAATACGTTTCAATTTGAAATTAGTTTTCTTTATGGCATTAGTTTTATGTAAAGGTAGTGTGAAGCGTCCCATAAAGGCATGTCTAGTGTGGTGATATAGTGCCTGCAGTGTGTGTGTGTTAGCTGCGAGTATAGGTTTCCTACAGACATTTTTCTTAAGTGTTACAGTAAATAAATACAGTATATGAATTAAAAACGGCATACTACTGCATGCACATGTGCTGAGCCAAATGTTTGTCTGTTTACACTTTGCTCTTAAAGCCAAGACCAATGATTTGAAGACATCCTGTATGTCAATCATTTAAATACAGTTCAGTCAGCCATGTCACATAGAATGGATAATTGTGAATGCTGAATATTGGCGATGATTATGTTGAGGTTTGCCATTTACGCTCTGACCTCATCTCTCTGAAATGAGAAAATATTGATATAGCACTTTTCTGGCAAAGTGCTTTCCAGATTAAAAGATTTAATAAAATTCAAGAATCAGGCTATGCTGCATTTGCCAAATGGTCAAGACTAATTTTGATTTTTACCATACCTCAGGGCGTTTCTGGTGGGAAGAGTAAGACATACAGGAATGTGGTAGCAGTGGCAGCGACCGTTCAAACCAGTGCTAGCAGTGGCTGAACTTACCAACCAAACAGGTTCCAAACAGATTCACACAGATTCTCAATGACAGCTCAGGAAGTAAAGTAGAACAAAAAAGTAACATTTCTGTGCAAAATCAAGAGTGTGGAAAGAGAAGTGGAAAGAAAGAGCTCAGGTGACTGAGGGAGTTACTCACACAGGAGATGTAGGTGATGATTTCAGATATTCCAAGACCAAGAGTAACATAGCGAATCTTGTCTCTCGGTACACCTGCCTCCAGAAAGATGTCAAAAGAGAATGTACTGATCTGGGAAAGAGAGAACAGTTTACTAAATTTTGAGAGGCTATAGTCTTCATTGTTTGACCCTTAAATTAGCATGAAATACGGTTTTTAAGTTCCATCCTCACCGCGGTTATTCCGGACAGCTGGTTGCAGCAGTAGATGATGGACATGGTGAGAAGCTGCCATCGTACAGTCCTGTCCCTCAGCAGCTGCAGAGGGCTTTTTGGCGGGGCTGCCTCAATGGCCGCCTGCTCAGCCAACATCTCGTCCATCTCCTGTTTGTAGTCACCTTGGCCCCAAAGACTCTGGAGAGCTGGGATAAAAAAAGACCAGAGACACAGACACAAACAACTGAGAAATGTGCTGATATGCTCACATTCAAGACAATACATATTATGTCTTTGTATAAGTGTTTGTAATACAGAATGATATCAAATATTAATGTATTTGAGAAGAGCCAAAGGCTCTATGATCTAAAATGTGTTGGTAAACCACAACCTACAGTACATTGTACTGTATGTGTGCCACAATAACATTTTAAAAACTTGATATCAATTTCATTGTCCCTCAGATGTCTTTCAAAAACAACCAAGTATTGAACGCGTCAGCATTTTTCTCAGTAAAGATATTTCTGATGGGGCTATCGGCATGAACTTTTCACCAGATGCAGTAACAGCCCAAGTAATCCACACATACAAAGATATAAAAACAAATAAGTCTAGAAATTAAGTTGTGTGTAATAAAGTGAAATGACACAGGGAAAAAGTATTGAACACACTTGCTGAAATGTATTTCATACTTAGTAGAAAAGCCTTTGACAGCTTCAAAACGCCTCCTGTATGAAGAAACTAGTCGCACACATTGCTCAGCTGTGATTTTTGACCATTCTACACAAACTGTCTTCAAATCTTGAAGGTTCCGGGGTCATCTACTATGAACTCTGATCTTCAGCTTTTTCCAGAGATTTACAATTGTATTTAAGTCGGGTGATTGACTGGGCCAGTCTAACAGCTGGATTTTGTTTCTCTGAAACCAATTGAGAGTTTCCTTGGCTGTGTGTTTGGGATCATTGTCTTGCTAAAATGTCCACCCTCGTTTCATCTTCAGCATCCTGGTGGATGGCAGCAGATTCTTATCAAGAATGTCACGGTACATTTCTCAATTCATCCTTCCTTCAATTATATGAAGTCTGCCAGTGCCAGATGCTGAAAAACAGCCCCACATCGTGATGCTCCCACCTTCAAACTTCACTGTTGGTATGGTGTTTTTAGGGTGATTTGCAGTGCCATTTCTCCTCCAAACATGGTGTATGCTATGACAGCCAAAGAGTTCAATTTTAAGCGAGCTTCCATATGCCTTTTCTTGAGCAGTGGTGTGTTGTGTGGTGTGTGTGTGCATACAGGCCATGGCGGTTGAGTGCATTACTAATTGTTTTCTTTGAAACAACTGTACCTGCTTCTTCCAGGTCTTTCTGAAGATCTCCACGAGTGGTCCTTGGTTCTTCGACAACAAGTATTCTATGGACTCCTCTGTCAGAAATCTTGCGAGGAGCACCTGGTCCAGGCCGGTTAATGGTGAAATGATGTTCTTTCCACTTCCGGATAATGGCCCCAACAGTGCTCACTGGAACTTTCAGAAGTTTAGATATTCGCCTGTAACCAATGCCATCCGTATGTTTTTCTACAACAAGCTTGCGACAGTCTTGGGACAGCTCTTTGCTTTTACCCATCATGAAATGCTTCTTGAGTGACACCTTGGTAATGAGAAACCTTTTTATAGGCCATCAATTATGACTAATCCAGCTGATATTAATTTGCACTAATAGGTAGCCTGATTGCTTCCTAAATACTGATAGATTTCAGCTGGTTTATTGGCTTCCCATGCCTTTTTACATTATCATTCTACTTTATTACACATAACTTCTTTCATGGACATACATGTTTTGAGTTTTTTGATTGAAGTTTTGACTTTGTATGTGTGGATTACTTAGGTTGTTACTGACATCTGGTGAAAATTTCATTCCAATAGCCCCATCAGAAATATATTTTCTGGGAAGAATGTTGACGCGTTAATTTCCCCGCTGTAAATGTGTTTTTGTGGCCAATTAGCTCATCTTCAGATAATTCTTGGGGAATAGCAGTTGTTTTATTGTGTGTTTAATACTCAAACTGTCAAAGGTTGTTACGGTCAGGTACTGCATGAATATGGGGAAATATACCAACCTTTTTTGCAAGCCTTATCATCACCTTTCTCTATGAATAAGTATCTGGGAGCCTCAGGGAGAAAAGGCAACACTATA
Source organism: Sander vitreus (assembly GCF_031162955.1). Classification (NCBI taxonomy): domain Eukaryota; kingdom Metazoa; phylum Chordata; class Actinopteri; order Perciformes; family Percidae; genus Sander; species Sander vitreus. The sequence goes on from NC_135858.1 coordinate 7,261,622, forward strand.
ACCTGAACCACTGAAAAAAATGCAGGGACACAGAGTACGATGTTCCACAGCTCTTCGCGACCAAGTATCTCACTGAAAGAACAAAAGGAAGTGTCGTGTTCCAGCTTAGTTTAAATGGGTTTTTTTGTAGACAATTGCATCTTTTTTTACACTTCCTAATATTGTGTTGAAGCTCTCTTTGCACAATGGTCAAAGCGTGAAAAAGCTTCTCTAACTTCTCTGTCTCTCTTTATGTAAATCTCTTCTTTTTTTATATAAAAAATGAATAGGAGACTATGGCTTTTGCATGGATTCTCCTCATTAGGTGTCACTAATATGTTGTACATTCAGTGTCCATTAAGGTCTCTTATCCTCTAAAACAATCAAAACTACGGTTGCCCTACCATACGTATTGACAATAAGTGCATACCTCAGTCCAAAAATCTGTCCAAACAGTTTACCAAGTGACACAAAGGTTGCTGAGGTCAGAGTCACAGTCCCTCTTATCTTTCTGGGTGAAATCTCTCCCAGGTACATTAAATGGATGCTGCCTCCCAAACCTGCAGGTCACGAGAGGACGTTAATCTGGCAGGTACAAACATGATGTGTTGTGTAGAATGTGTCCTGGTGGCTTACCTGCCGAGTAGCCATACAGGATCCTTGCCACGATAATCATTTCATATGATTTGGCACCTTTACTTGTCAGCATGATCCCTGCTGCAACAATGGCAATAAAGCTGTTGCAGATCATCACCTTTTTTCTGATAAAGGAACACATCACTTAAAGTATTTTAGGCTACAGGACTGAATGCTGCATAAGGTCTCTCTTATACTCACCTTCCTAGCATGCCGGAGATCAATTTGACACTGACAGCACCAAAGAGTCCCCCGGCAGCATACATGGAAACAATAAGGGACCAGATCATCGTGATCGTCTGAGGAGGTGGAGTCTCTTCATATCTGTCGTACCAGCTGCTGTTGATGAAGCGCCGAATGTACTGCAGTGAAAGTTAGGAACGAAAAAGGAGATTTCAGTCAGGACCACTTTGTCAATAAATACATGGAAAGCCTTAAGCAGGGAGAGCCGCAGTGGCAGGGTCCCCTTAGGGTACAGAACAGAGCAGCATCAATGACAACAGACATGACATTGACAACATGAATATAAATTTAAAAGGAGGAGCTGGGGTGGAGGTGGGTTGCAAGCGCTAGCAGAGATGCAGCGAGGTAGGCTGGGAAAAGCAGTTTAAATAGAGCGCTCTATTTGGGAAATCCAATCATATGCTTTAGGAGGGAATCAGCTGAGCCATCAGCTGGTGTGCTGGCTTAGGGACTGTCAGCTATGAGCTGAGATAATAGCCAAGCTTGACTCCGTGACCTGCCAGAACTTACGCTATGCTCCATTTTGGAGCTTGAACTCAATGAGGAATTGAAAAGAAAAAAAATGCTCCTTTCACTTTTCACATTTAACCACATACTCTCTCATCATCCGGCAGTAACTGGAGGTGAAAATTTGGTGTGGGGGTTTGAAGAGAGAGGGAGTGAATGAAGCAACAAACAACAGGATGGAAAGAAATGCTGCAAGGGATGTATCTCACCGGTGAGGGAGAACTCAATCCAGTACTGTGGTAGCCAGTTTGAAAGGTTCCTCCAATTCCCAAAATAATGATGAGGAACAGAGCATTACCACGGGTCTACAAAACAGAGGGAATCAGTAGTGATTAGACACAGGTCTAACAGAAATAATTTTAACCTCTTTGATTCATATACTGTAACTGTATGGTCTTCTTTTCGTGTAACTTCAGAGATTAGACTCTTTTCAAGTTGTGCAAAAGGCAGTGGTGGAAGAAGTATTCTTGTACATACGGTACTTTACTTAAGTAAAAGTACCAATACCACACTGTGAAAATACTCCACTACAAGTACAAATCTCATATTCAAGCTATTATATATGATGTTTTTGGATTACTATTATTGCCATTGGCATTTTACTGCTGTGGACTTTTAAAGTTGTGCTATATATATATAGCTCAGAAAAACAGCCCTGTTTTCAGCTTTATGACGATGCATTTTCCAGCTGATTAAAGAGGATTTTTAAATACAATTACACCTACATACAATTAATCCTTTGGTTTATCAGATATATTAAAAAAAAAAAAAAATGTTGTTTCTTTTCACTGGACAGAAAGGGTATACAAAATTAAGTAAGTAAGTGCTAAAGCAACTAAGTAACTAAAGCTGCCAGACAAATGTGGTGGAATAATTTGCCTCTGAGATGTAGTGGAGTGGAAGTATAGACCATTTCTTTCTCTGCAAATTAAAAACATAAGGTATTATAAGATATTTCCTACTCCCTCCCACCAGATTTCACCCCCAAACAGTGCCTTGGTCTTATATGTAGAAATGCAATCTGAAAAGCATAGAGAATACACAAAAAGAATCCTCTGAAATGAGGACCACTCCGTGTGTAACTCCATGACCAATCTGATCATCAACAATTTCAAATAACAACTGCTTACATGATCTCAATTAAAAACAAACAAAAGGGATTGGATATTTAGAAACAACTGGTTTCAGTTGGTCATTTTATATAATTAGTAAATTTCATAAAGCCTAACCTATATCATTGTAGGCTACATTTAAAGTCATAAAGGGTATCCTGCTCTGCCTTCAAGAAAATGAAAGCTCAGATGGGCCGATCTGGAATCTCCTCCTTATGAGGTCATCAGGAGGAAGGTTACCTCCCCTTTCTCTGCTTTGCCCGCCTAGAGAATTTGGCCCACCAATGAGAGAGAGAGCGATATCATGGCTTTCAAATGAGCAAAGTTGCAGTTGGTCAAGGCCACACCCCCACCCTCCACCTTCCCCCCCTCCTCAATAGCATTTAAAGCTACAGACACAGAAATGGCTCGTCCTAAGTAAAGCTCATTGCGGGACTGGCTCTAGTGGCTGTAATTCTGCACCAAAGCTGAATTTCGGGGAAAGAGACTTCAGATACAGTATTAGGGGACCACTGAGGCCTATATAAAAACATCCAAAAAGCAGCATGTCATAGGACCTTTAAACTGTCACTCTTTAAGGGGTAAGAGTTTAAAGAATAATTCAGAAAATTGACAAAGTCAGCTAAAACTGTAAAACACAACCTGCTTTCTTCCATTTCCCCGTTAATATAAGATAACGTTTATGAAAGAGTTTAGCACAAACATATTTTCTCACTGCTTAAACTGTCCTGTGAACATTTGTTTATACGTGGCCTATATAAAATGATACACAAATTCAGTAGAATTCAGTAAAAGCCTACCAGTTGTTGTAGCAAAGTTTCCATTCTGTCTTCACTGGCAGGGACCTTGACGTACATACAGTATGTCCAGACTACATGGACTTTGTTAAGTATTTCAGGCTGGTTATCATTAACTTTTCTGACTAGAAATAAAGTAACCAGCAATCCACCACGCAACCCTGACAGTGACTTCCTCTGTGTGAGTCACTCATCTGCCCTGTGGAGTGGACAGATGTTACTGTGCAGGACAATTGATCTGATCTGCCTTTGCCTTGGTTACAGACTACTACTGTATATTGAGTTAATGCAGGGGTGCAAACCATGTAAACTCAGTCTGTAAAGACTGAAATCAATCTTATTATTGTTAATTCATAATCATATGATGTAACTGAAGGATTTCATAGATTTCATCATCAGAATTTGTAGGTTTGTATGATGTAAAATGACAAAGGATCATACCAGTGCTTTGGCATATTTTAGACCCTTTATGGCAAACTGTACAACACTACTGCGGCCCATTTTTCATAGCACACAAAAGTTTTTAAATGTGTTTTTCCTGCAACCATTTAATTCTGTCTATTCTTCTACAGGACTACCTGTTCTTCTCATTAAGGGTCACTTGGAGTGCTGAAGCCTATCCCAGCATACACTGGTCAAGAAACAAATTTATCAGAAATGTATAATTTAGAGTTAAGTTATACTTGGCCTGTATGTATTTGCACTGTGTAAGCATGCATAAAGGGGAGAAGGACCACCTCAAACAGTGCTAACCATTCAGTTCAGTTCAGTTCAATTTTATTTATATAGTACGTTTAAAATCAACCATAGTTGACCAAAGTGCTTAACAAGCTAAAAAAAAAAAAAAATGATAATATACACAAACAATACACAATACACAATACAAACTAACCAACAGTAGGAAAAAAACAAAGACCTCAGTGCTTTCACAGGTGTATGGATATGTAAAAGCTTCGATAAACCCATTTAAAATCTTAAAAACAAGCAATACAATTTTAAAATCAATCCTGAAACAGACAGGAAGCCAGTGGAGCGTGGCCAGAACTGGTGTAACGTGGTCACGCTTTGCGTAGTAGGTAGGGCTTGACTTTAGCCAAAAGTCTCAGCTGGAAGAAACTGGTTTTAACAACATACCTAATTTGTTTGTCAAATTTAAGCACTGTCAAAAATCACACCCAGATTCTTGGTAAAAGGACGAATATGGGAACTTAAAGTACCAAGAGCATCTACACAGGCACTAAAATGTTCAGCACGACCAAACACAACAATTTCAGTCTCATTGTCATTGAGACATAGAAAATTCTGATCCAACCATATTTTGAGATCTCTTAAGCAAAGACTGAAGTGTGTCCTTATCATTGTTTTTTACAGGCAAATAGATTTGTACATCATCTGCAAAACAATGGAATGTTATGTTTTTTTTAAATGGACCCCAAGGGCAACATGTACAGAGAAAAGAGCATGGGTCCCAAAATGGAACCTTGGGGGACCCCATAAGAAAGAGGGGCAGAAGATAAAGAACAATTACCAAGGTGGACAGCAAAACTCCTGTCAAGTAAGATTCAAACCATTTGAGGGCTATGCCCTTAATGCCAACACTTTGTTTGAGTCGGGATAAAAGGATAGAGTGGTTGACAGTGTCAAAGGCAGCAGTCAAATCTAAAAGCACTAAAATAGCAGAGTTTCCTGAGTCAACCGCTAAGAGAAGGTCGTTAAAAATGGCACTTGGAGTTTATCCTTTTTCCACTTTCTCTCAGCTTTTCTGCAGGCACGTCTGAGAGAGCGGTAGTATCATTCAGCCACGGTTCTGAAAGTGCTTTAGTGCATTTCTTTCTCAGTGGAGCAACAGGTTCCAATATGTACAGTACAAGTACAGTCAAAGAGGTTGGTGAGTTCCTCAACATTAAGATTACAATCCTCGACGTTGTACAACACTGAGACTTTAAAAGCAGCAGAAAACTGTGAGGCAGTTAAAGGGTTAATTGCACACACACAGTGTGAGGGAGCAACAGTAGAAACGTCTGAGCAGGGGACAACCACAGTAAATAAGACGGGCAGATGATCTGAAATACATGATGTGTCGCATATTTCACTAATGGCAACACCTTTATATTTATATGACAGCACGAGGTCCCATTGATTATGATTAGCATTGCATGTTGAAAAGCCAACACCAGAAAAGATACAATATGCAAAAACATTATACATATATATAGGGAAATTATAAGGTAAACATATTACATAGGTATACACAATTTGTAATTGTAATTTTACAAACTATGACTGTGTCCCAATTTCATACTAAAGATGTTGCAAAACAGTGAGACGACTCCAGAAAGATCAAAGGACATATATATATATTATTTAATAAGTAACAATAAGCCTGAGTAAATCTTTGGGAAGTTTATTGGCAGTGGAATTTCAAAGTTACACTTTGACTGACATCCTTCAGAGCATGTATTCTATCATGTCCTGTTAGTGTAATATGTTAAGTAGGCTATACATACAGTATATACATACATACATTCATACATACATACATGCATACATGCATACATACATACATACATACATACATGCATACAGTACATACATACATACATACATACATACATACATACATTACATAACGCTACATTACGTTACATACTGTATACAATTAGTGTGCGGTATTAAATCTGGACACGGGTGTTGTTCCCGCTCATGTCCGGCAGAGGGCAGTGAATGATAACTTGGTTATTAAATGTCAGGCTGTTCTCCGCTCTTGCCTCCTCTCGCTGACTGACGCTCCGGCGGAAACAACACAGTCCAGTGTTTTCCGTAGTCATCGTTGACTAACGCTAGCTGGTAACGGCGAGTAACAGTTAGTGAACTCTGTCTGCACAAAGAAAGCCTTCAGTTTGTGATTTTGTTTCTATTTTTTTGAAATAAAAATGCCGTTAGAAAACCTGGAGGAAGAGGGTCTGCCCAAGAACCCTGATCTGAGGATAGCACAGCTCAAGTTCCTGCTCACAATGGACGGTCACCGCCAGGATGCTAAAGTGAAGACTGAGCTCATGGACGCGATCAAAGCTAACAGTGAGTTAGCATATCACTGCACTATAGCCTGGTCATTATAAACAGGGTGCTGACATTAATGTACACACATACGTTTAGTATTTGGTGCACAAATGTCTCGTAATTGTTGATAATTTAAAAAAAAAAAGTATTCCAATTAAACAACGATCATCCCAAAGAAATTAGCACGCTAGCTAACGCTATTAGCAAACGTCAGCTAACGTTAGCCAACAAGCAATCTGACAAATGGTTTTGTTAAACTCTGCGTAACATTGCAGTACTGTACTGTGTTTCATTTATATTTTTCAAGTTCTGCATTATTTATCATTAATAAAAATAAGAACTTCATTTAAGATAGCTAGCACCATTTTACAGAACAAATTCACAAAGTGTTTCACAAGAGTAAAATAAAAAAAGACAACAAAAACGTATAAAATGAGAAAATTGAAATAAAACTGTATATGTATATAACAACAATGTATATGGCCTTTCATTGGAACTTAACAGGGACCGAAATAAAAGAGGCTGCGTAACGTTAATATTTTAATTAAATCTGTTGTAGAAAAATAACTTAAAAACCTCAGTGGTTAGTTTATGAGACGCACAAAGTGTTGGTTTTTCAACTGAGGGCTGTCATAGTTCACAGGGTAAACTATCTCTCTGCTTCAGATATGGCACCGTATTATGAGGGTCTGTGTAAGGATCTGAAGTGGCAGCTGGACGGTGACCTGCTGAGTAAAATGAAGAAGGCCAACGAGGAGGAGCTGAAGCGCCTGGATGATGTGCTGGAGGATGCAGAGAAGAGCCTGGGAGAGAGCGAGATACGAGACGCCATGATGGCCAAAGCTGAATACCTCATCAGAATTGGAGACAAGGTAACTCCTTAATAAAGTTGACCTTAACCTCATCAGTCAGCACATGGAACTTGTATGAGTATGTTTTTTTTGGCATGTCCTCTTATATTATATTAGCACTTGTGCTTTTTGACATTTGATTGTGATTTTGATATTTCATTTCATTCCCTGCACTGTTTTTCGTACGTGTACTGCTGCTGTGACATGCGGGTCACTACATCCTCAGGGTTTAAATATATACATACATATTGATAGGAGTAATACACAGTGCTCATTCTATGTGGTGTCTGTTGTATCGGAAATCCTCAGCACCATACCACCATAATAGTTCTTACTTCGGTAATGGGGATCCTAAATAAATAAATACTAAGAATAATTATGAATGGTCATTCGCTGTGCATGCTAGGCCCGTCACCAAGAAGTCATAAAGTCTGACTAAAGTATGTTATTTATCTGAGGACTATGCTGTTTTCCTTTTTCTTTCAAAATGATTTGGCTTCCTTTCATTTTCTTCTTCATCAGTAAGAGTTTGAGTGTCATTACAGTTTGTAGTAGATTACGACCTTTCCATTGTGACTATTGCAGACAGGTACATTGTAGTGATAGTGCTGAAAAGATGCATCATTCAGCACAGGACAGAATTCGCAACACTAAACATTACCGGTACCCAATGGAGGTCGATTTCATACACTTTCCAGAGTGCACACTTGTTTAATGTTGGTATTTGTGCCAGTTAATATCACAAACAATCATAAGTATATGTATATTTTTCAAGGGACATAATCACTCACTGATGTTTTTTTTCTATACAACACTGCTTTGTATCGGAGCCAAAATCCTAATTACTACCAAAGCACTCTCATAGCATGCAAAAGCATATCAGCAAAGCATGTTTGCCTATCGTTGGCTTTTGGTCATTTTCTCATTACCTATGCAAATTGCCTGACTCGACATTACTAGAGCAAAGTGGTTGGCAGTTTCCCTCTGAAATAGTAGAGCCGTAGCTACAGGTATTCTGAGTCTTTTTATTTTATTTAAAAAAAAAAAAAAAATCTTTCGCATGTTAGAGGCCCCTTACATGACATGCGCACAGTAAGTTGTTTTATGTACACACATTTGAATAGTAGGAGATTCATTGGCAATGTCTGCCTTTGGTCTTGTGCGTCCACAGGAGGGCGCCCTAACAGCCTTCAGGAAGACCTATGACAAGACAGTGGCTCTGGGTCACAGACTAGATATCGTCTTCTACCTGCTGAGGATCGGACTCTTCTACATGGATAGCGACCTCATCACACGCAACTCCGAGAAAGCCAAGAGGTAACGGCGCCGATATCTTTGTTCTCAAACATTTCCAACAACCGTCTCTGTAACCTTTCCAGTACTCATCTCTCGATGCGCCTCTTGTCTCCGCAGCCTCATTGAGGAGGGGGGAGACTGGGACAGGAGGAATCGTCTGAAGGTCTACCAGGGCCTGTACTGTGTGGCCATCAGGGACTTCAAGCAAGCCGCCGAGCTCTTCCTCGACACAGTCTCCACCTTTACCTCTTACGAGCTCATGGACTACAAGACCTTCGTCACCTACACGGTCTACGTGTGCATGATTGCCCTCAAAAGGCCTGACCTCCGTGAAAAGGTAGGATACTGCAAGTGTGTACTCACAAAGGGACTATTGAGGAAGTTAGTGTGCGTCTTTGTATTTGTGAATTTTCTTAGTGCAAGTAGTGAAAAAGGTGGTGAATTTGACGAATTGCTTCATACAGTATGTATGCTGGCTTTGTGAAATACCTTCCATCAGGTTACAGTGCTAGCACTACACATTCTCCAACGCGTGTAAGTTGACCGTATGATTGCAATGAAATGTGTTCCTCTTTAGGTAATAAAGGGAGCTGAGATCTTGGAGGTGCTGCACAGTCTCCCTCCAATTCGCCAGTATCTTTTCTCCCTCTACGAGTGCCGTTACTCGGTCTTCTTCCAGTCGCTGGGTGAGGAAGCCTTTCCTTTTGTTGGCCTGGGAAACAAACACTTTGTCTGGTCACTTGTAAAGTGTCATTTTACCGCTAATCACTACAAACCTCGTAAAGCTCTTTCCAGTTTGTTGTTAAATATACTCCAATATTTCATTTATTTAACAAGTTAGGATTTTTTGTCACTGGCATTACACGTTGTTGTATTTCTCCTGCTCCGCAACCTCGTGAGACTTGTGTTCTTTGCGCTACAGCCACGGTGGAGCAGGAGATGAAGAAGGACTGGCTTTTTGCGCCACACTACCGCTACTACGTGAGGGAGATGAGGATCCAGGCCTACAGCCAGCTGCTAGAGTCCTACCGCTCCCTCACCCTGGGCTACATGGCTGAGGCCTTTGGTGTCAGCACAGAGTTCATCGACCAGTAAGTGCCTGTACACTATATCCATACGCCACATCCTCTGGAGACATTCTGAAAATTAAAATTAAAAAAAAGCTTCTTATACACCGGTTGAGTCTCAATGGCACTGCAGATATCCTAGCTGTAGTTCATGCTGCCAGATAAGCAAGCACAAGAGATACATTTTCAGATGGATCAGCACTCGGGTTTGGAGTTATTGGCCAAATTCTATGGAGGGACTTGAGTCAAAACAACACAGATGCTCAATAAATGGGAACCAATGACCTGTTCCCAGTAGGCTTTATTTGTGCATTGATTCCCCATGCATTAGTGGTTTTATAAAGGCTTCCTGGGAACACTTAAGGAATATTTCATTCGGGGCATTTCCAGTCGTAATGCTAAGCTAACCCGCCGCTGACTGTACCGTAGCTCCATCTATACCGTACAGACATGAGTAGTATCGATCTTCTCATCGAAGTGCATTTCCCAAAATACTGAACAATTCCTTTTTATTGTAGGTTTTTCATACCATGGGTTCAGCTTTATATTTTAAGGAAGCATCATGCATCACTGATTTTTGATCTGGCTAACTGAACTAAATCTTCTCTCCTTTTCTCAGGGAACTGTCCCGATTCATAGCTGCTGGACGTCTCCACTGTAAAATTGATAAAGTGAATGAGATTGTGGAAACCAACAGGTAATGTTACTATTCTTCAAACCTCAGTACATCCAGAACTAACTCAGTAACCAAAGGCAGAACTCTAAATCTCGTCCTGTTCTTCTCTCCAGACCCGATAGCAAAAACTGGCAGTACCAAGAAACCATCAAGAAGGGCGACTTGCTGCTGAACAGAGTCCAGAAGTTATCGAGAGTTATCAACATGTAACCATGGTGGCCATATTTTTATGCAAGGACGGCTTGCATTAGTCTTGATATACCGGAACTAGTAGTTTGTCTGACAAAGTGACTCTTATATTGTGTATATAATAAAATTTGTTTAACTGTTGGCATTTCTCTAGGCCGTTTTCTTTATTTAAGGAAAGAGGCAGAGACATCATTTCATATAAATAGCAGTATAAATTATTTTATTTACAGAAACTTGTTACAAAACAAATATACTATACAATCTTTTTTCTTTAAATATTAATTCTAACCTATGTTTTGTTCATGAATTACATAGCAGCCAAATACATAAGTCCAGCTGAAAATGATTGATAATGTATACAAAAAAAAAAAAATCTACACGCTTTTACATATGAATGAACTGTATTCTCTCTCACTTTCACATTCCAAGTCTATGGTGCTAATAAAAAAAAAAATCTTCGCAATGTTTCCATCTACTGGAAACAATGTAAAGATGTCAGTGGAGTATCAGGGTAAACAAAACACTCGATTGAAGGTTTTTACATACAAATCCCAGTAAACCAGAAGGGGGCTTAAGCCACACACTGAGGATAACGAAATATCGGTCTTGTCTGGAAAACTTGGATAAACTCTGCCCCCGAAAAAAAACAAAAAAAAACCACTAAAGTGTTTCATACTGCGCAGCTGACAAGCTCAGGTTTCACCATATTTAGGGTTCATAGGCAAGACTTAAAAGCAAACTCCTAAACACTTTGAACATTCAAGTAAGGTAAATCAACGCAAAGAATACTGTCCTCAAACAGTCAGGGTGAAACAAATTCAGGCACTTTTTTTAATTTAATATTTCTTTTAAAAGCTGATTCAAATTACTTGTTTGGCAACGATGATGCAAGCAGTTGGACTGTTTGATGTGTTCCTCTTCCTTGCAATGATTGCTTAAGTCCCTTCAGCCTTTATAAAAGAACGCAAGTGTTTCGATCATGAAATGTGTTTTAAGGTTTACAAAGTGTATGACTGAAGAGTCCATGGAAACCGGATAGACAACGGGCACAGCTTCAAGCCTGCGGGACAGTTTCAAAATCACAGGCTAATTAGGTCGTAAAGTAACCGTTTTGTTATTTCATAGGCAACGTAAAATGTCTTGTAAAAGCACATGTGATTGAGACCTTGAAAAGTGAATAAAGATATCCTCCATCATACAGACACATGCTACAGTGGCAACACTTCACCTTTGTTTCTTAAAAGGATCTCAGTACACGATTCGTGAGATGCTTCAGCTTCTACATATAGGCGTATTGCATTATATAGACCTGGCAGTGAACCACTTCAAATAATCAAGTTCTCTGACTTCATCTTTACTAAATAAATGACTTTTCTTTTTTATTGTACCAAAAATTCAGCGTGTACAAAAAAAGCCTGTGCAAAAATACATATTTAACTATGTACAATTTAACAAAATATGTATTCTCAAATAGGGATACTTCAATACTTGTTTGATACATAGGCTACAAGAAAAGAAAGCTCAATTAAGATTCTTAAAAAATAAAGAAATGGTCTCCTCTACTTTTCCACACTGACATCAGTGGAGGTTCAATAAATCAACAGGTGTTTCCAAAAGTTTAAATATGTCCGTGTGAAGCCATCGCCATGAATCTCGCACCATAAAACCCACTCTAAATAGGCAAACATCCTGACGAGATGGGCAAGTATTGCCGGATTTAAGACTCCATTTTGACAAAGGAATAGAGTATAATGCCTGGTTATCCATTCTACTGTGATAAATCTCTTCTCAACACGGACCAACATAGTGTTCCGGTGGGGCATTGAAACCGTAACATCCAGAGTTTGGGTAGTGGTTACACAAGGAGGGACAATCAAACCCACAGAAGACAGGTGACGTGCATAAAGTTTGCTCCAGTTAAGACGTACCATACCTGATTCCCTAGGTAGGAAAAATAAACATTTCAATTCACATCTGCCCACAACAGCTGTGGATCTCGCACAGCTGGGTAAAAAGTAGGTTAAGTGTGGCAATAACAATACAGTTTGTACAGATTTTCTTTATATCCACACAAGAAATACACCATCACCGCTTCATGAGCATGACTGAAAGGTGTTTCAGTTTTAAAAAAAAAAGAGAAGTAGTTGGCAAAGCTGATAGCAGCTTTTGGCTAGCTCTGTGGACTGCTAAGCGGTGCCTGTGGAGAAAGTAGTTATTTAGTGCTGTTCACAGTTGGGGGGGTAGATCTACTGTGGCGATCATTTTGCACAATGAACAGATTTAGAAAATTGACAGGTGTCCTTAAGACCAAGTTATCTCTCCGACAAAGGATTCAATCGAATGGGCACATCAGGCGATCTTTTCACATTTGAAAGCACAACTGTCTTCACCGTGTCTACAAAGACTCTTGGTAGTTCAATGTAAAAAGCTCATAGGAAATCATAAAAAGGTAACACTTGCATAATTATTCTGGGTAATAAAGAATTGACCAGATCGTCCCTATGGGCTCCTCTCAGGCTACTGTGGGTAACCAGAGGTTACACAAACGTGTCGCCAGAGAGTCAGACTAACGAAAAGTGAAACAACAAGGTGATTGTGTGTTGTTTAAGGTGTTGCAAGTAACAGTTAGCTGCTTCTCCTGCTCTCCTTCCAAGGCTTCTGAGATCAGGCGCTGGGGGTGTAATTAAGTTGGAAATTCCAGTAGTCCAGCAGAATCTGCCATGAGAAAAATACTCGTACACGCACTCACTTTCACACACTCATTCTTTAACAAACAGAAGAGATCGGCTTGTTGTCTCCCAGTTGCTCAACGTCATGTCGGCTTGTTGCGGCAGCCCTTAACCTGAACCCAATGAGCTTTGAACCACAGCTCAAGAGACCCATGGCTGTTGCTATTGTTCCTACTACTTCAAGACAGGAAGACCTCTCAGAATACTGGGACGACACTTGTGTAGGGGGTCCTTGGCTCGCTCCTAAGACGAACTGGCACTCCACGCTTTACATACAATGCCATTGCACCACCCTTCGCCCCAACACACACACATGGCTTTGGGAGAAATAGTAAGGACCACATTGACTTCACTGGGCAGTCCAGATCATCTCCACCCTGAGGATTGTGGGAAGCTAAGAGTAAAGTGGGTTTGATTTTAGAAGGCCTCATGCAGTCCAGAGCAGTGTGTGGACTGCTCCGGACTACTTCCCCATCTGCATGCCGGTTCCATACACAGAGGCCGGACACCGCTGTCAGGGACGAGCCTTTGGCTGGGGGGAAAAAAGAGGGAAAAAAATGGTTAAGTAATCGGTCCGTATTCTAGTTCTCTGCTAAAATATTAAAGTGCTCATATTTTTGCTCATTTTCAGGTTCATAATTGTATTTAGAGGTTATATCAGAATAGGTTTACATGGTTTAATTTTCAAAAAACACCATATTTATATTTGTTGTACTGCACATTGCTGCAGCTCCTCTTGAGGCATCTCACTTCTGTTCCATCTTTGTTGGGAGTCGCACATGCACAGTAGCTAGGTAAGGACTACTAGCCAGTCAGAAGTAGAGTATGAGGGCGTGCCACGCTAGCAGCTAGGCGAGCATTATAACGTGTGTTACAAAGTGACGCACGTTCATCACGGAAGTAAAGGCTGGACTACAATAGAGCAGTTTGGAGCAGTTGGTGAACAGAGTTTTCTGTTGGCGATGGTAAGTCCCTTTGGGGTGGACTTTGGGCTTTTTCACTTTGTAAACCTATAATGCTCACAAAAAGATATATAACACAATAAAGGAAAGGGAAAAAGCCAAAAAGCACAATATGAGCACTTTAACTGCTTTAAAGTAACACATTCCAGGGAATTACAAAGGGTTAGAATAGTGGAATTAACCATTTTATCGTTCAATGTCTGAAAAGTTATGCTGGTAGAAAAACCTTAACCTCACTAAACAAAAGGTGTAGAAAGAGTACAACATTTATTTTAGTTAAAATCACGAAGGTTTCAAACGTCTCATAGCAAGTGCTGTTGTGGATGCCAATTTGTCTTAGGCCAGCTCCACACTACTACGTTTTTATTTTTACAAAGTGGAAGTGTTACTGAAAGGTATGTACGCCTACCTAAAGGCAGCTACACACCGGGCCGATAATCGGCCGTTGGACAGTCTGGCGAGGTCAGTGACTCGAGTCTGTTCGGTGTGTTCCGTGCCGTCGTCCGTTGGAGGAGTTGTCGGCCTTCATTTTAGCCAACTCACCTGGAAATGGCAAGCGGGATGACCGTGACTAAGCCTCTCAAAATCTGACGAAAATCTTTTAAACTGACCTTTGTCGATCTGAAATGAAGACAGATTCAGCAACTGCATGGCCTATTTCTCGCTTAAAATGTTTTCAGAAACACGTTTCGGTGAACTATTTTAGTATAATACGAGATCGTATTCTGAATGAGTCGCCATTAATGGCCGGTTGAAAAATCCAAAATCCAGAAGCAGCAGCCAGACCCACGTGACTCGTTCATCCAATCAGCTGCCGGTTTTCATTTTTTGGGTGACAATACAGATTAGCGCCGCCTGCTGTTATGGAGACGTATTACGTCTCGTCGCTTTGGTGTGTTCCGAGGCACTTTTTTGACCAACTCGGGGAGACTGATCAGTCCAACTGATTTTTCTGCCAACGGTCGGCCGTCTGATTGGTCTGTGACGGCCTTAACTGATACGACTGACTGATCATCGTTTCCAAAGGTCTCAGTTTCTGCCCATCCAGACTACAACGCAACCACGGAGTTTTCAAACTTAAACGGGGTCAGCAGTGCTTCCAAATGTCTCAGTTTTAGGGGCTCGGAAATGCGGGAGTAGTGTGGACGTGAGGCATAAACGTAGCAAAAGATATGCATTTTTTAACAAAAATGTATTAGTGTGGATGTAGCCTTAGAATACGGAAACAATCTTGGTTTTTCAGAGACCGATGAAAGAAATGCTGAATGAGAGATTGCGTTGAGCTACAGGATGGGACTTCATGACTTTGGGCAGCTAAGTTAACAGTTGTCCCAGCAAAACACAGCTGCAAAGTTGTGTCTTTAGGTTACATGCCAATTAGCAGTTTTTCTCAACTCCCTACCTGCATACAATACACTCACACACTCCACCTTTGAAATAAAAAAGCATCCCGATTGGTAGTACAAAACCCACCTGATGTAAATGGGAGTTGTTGGGTAGCCCTGGCGTCCCTGGAATGCTCCGCCCATGCTTCCCATGGATGTTGTTAATGGCAGGTGACTTGGCCACTTTGGGTCTACCTGGTCCAGGTCCCCCTCCGCCTCCTCCTCCACTATTAATGCCGCTGGAGGCAGGAGAGTTTTTGCGCTTCTTGCCCTCCAGGCGCCCATCTGCAGAGTGGTGGCTGAAGTTTGTATGGTGGTCAGATGCGAAAGAGGACTGGTGGTGGACAAAGGGTCCCAGGGAGAGGGTAGAGTCACTGCTGTTCATCACCACACTCATGCGCTTGATGGATTCTGCAGGGCTGCCCGAGGGAGGACCTCGTCCAGGCGGCCCTGAGGAGCCGCCTGCTGAACCTCCAGAAGGCTCCACCTTGAGGCTGAGTGAGTTGGTCCGCACAGTGGGGCCGCAGTTAAGACCCACACTGTGAACTCCGCTGTGGGAGGAAGATAATGACGATGAGGATGAAGGACCTAATGAGCCGTGGTGGTAGGTGCTCCCTGAGCTGCCGACATTTGCACAGTTCTTCTTGAAAGAGGAGGACGAGGAAGAGTAGTTGGCATTAGAAGAGGAGGATTCAGAGGGGCCATGGGACGAAGATAGAATTGAGCTGTTCTTTCTCTTCTTCCCCGAGCTGAAGCTAGTGTTGCTACTGTTACTGTTGGGTCCACTGCTGCCCCCACCAATGGAGTTTGGGATGACGGGTGTGGAGGAGCCAGAGGAGATCTCCTTAGGCCTGAAGGATGACGACGACTTGGTAGTGCTGCTGCTGGAAGAACGGGACTTAAGCGCCCGGCCTGAGGCTAGGGAAGGAGCTGAAGAAGATGAGGATGAGTGGGCTGAAGGCATCTGCGGCGACGAAGACACTTGTCGGGCCTGCGTAATGCCGTAGGCCGGGTGCTCAGCCCCGCCCTGTGGGGAGCTGCGGGCATTTAAGGTGGTCCCATAGGAGAGCACTGACTTGCCCTCGTAGGATTGGCTATAAGGAGTCTGGGGCAAGGTGGAAGGGGGGCCCAGGAAGCCTGAAGAGGGAGTGCTACCGTGAAAATTTGTGCTTGTCCTATGAGTAGGTGCAACAGAGGAGGAGTTCTCTAAGGCCAAGGGGATTTTCCTGCAACAAGGAATGATATCATTCTTTAGCTTTGACTTTTAATAAGTCAAGAATGGTCATGAAAGACAAGGAGGCTAATTATTATGTCCTATTTATTATGTCCTTTGGCCATAATGAAATCTGAGCTGGACAGACTTACTTCCACATCTGAGAGTTGACATGCTTGTCCATCATTGTGGTGAGGGCACATCGCACTCTGTCCCATCGCCGATCAAAGGAGTAACAGCCTCTCCCAAACAGTCGACTTCCGAATGTACAGAACTGGGAACAAAGAGGGGGTATCAATTTTCAGTAAATCAGTATACTAAATAGTACTTAACATTTCTGTGAAATCTGAAACAAATAAGGGTGATGGTAGGGGTGCACTTACAGCTGCCGGTCGAGGGTGATAACCTGAATAGTGACAGTCCAGTTTGTCAGCGCTGTCCTCCCGCTCCTCGTTCTCTCCCTCGTCACTGGAGGGTCGAGAAAACCCATCGGGGGTAGTTTGGGCATGGTGTGGTGACTCGTGGACTACTGCGGGGTCTCCGGGGGTACCACCTCCGTGACCGCTGTTTAGTCTGATGGACAGATAGTATGGCTGATAATTTATACCTTAAAATCCTAAAAACTGTTTTCAGAGAACCATACAAAAAAATTTCACCTCTCAAGATAAAGGCTAGTTTGTCAGGTGTCACAACACACACACACACACACACACACACACACACACACAAAAACGAAATGCAATAACAGATCTGGAGCAAGTCGTACCGTGGAAGACCAGGGCTGTGAAATTTGGGCTTGCTGAGAGGCAAAGGCTTAGTGGCGTCTGGGGCGGGGCCGTTGCCATGAGCGACCTGGTGGGCGTCATGGCCAGTGGCAAGGTGGGAGGAGGGGTGTGGGTCCCTGAGAGAGGGGTTTTGCTGGGAATGGGGTTGGTTGAGATCTCTGTCCTTGTCCCGCTCCCTTGCTTTGTTCTTGTGCTCCGCCAGCAATGTGTCAAAGCGCTTCCTCCGCCCTGGCACCGCCCTCCGCTGGCTTAAGGAATGTGTCTGGCGGGACATTAGAAAGGTCAAAGGTCAGAATTATTGTTTGGGAGGTGGGTCTGCTTGGGTTTCAGTCTAATGATGGGGCTTTTTTTTTTTACTCTGATTTGTACATGACGTATACAGCTCTGAAAAGCTTCAGATGATATGGCACACGTGTGATTCGTTTTAAATGATATACAATTTAGCCTGAATGCACAGCACAAAGCATAAAGACTGGTTACCTTGCAAGTTAGGGATCTTGTGCATGGTTTCCGAGCCGTTATATCCACAACGCCACAGTGGATATCTGCATTGAACTCACGCTCTTGAAGGCACAAGAGAGGAGTGAGGTGAGGGAGAAGAAAACTGTTACTTACATACATTGTGACAGATCACCTGCTCTGGTAACTTGCTTAACTGTAAGTTGTGTCATGTAACATATTTGCCGTAGATGCGCCTTCGCCTTTTAAACTGATGTATGTGACAGTGTGAAGAGTTGTTGATTACCAGCAAACTTTTATACCTGTGGTGTACATACTTTTGGGTAAATTGTGCCCTATACTTTATATATATATATATATATATATATATATATATATATATATATATATATATATATATATATATATATGTATGATACACAGAAATATGTTGTATGAGACAGTATCAAAATACTGTACATCATAGTCTGAACTGAATTCATGAATCAGACCTGACAGTACAACATATTGACAGCACAAAACTGGAACAGTAGTTTCCCTACAGTTCCCCTCCAACTGACCTGTCACTTTCTTGTTAATGTGGCGTCTGCTACTGGCACTGCTGCTGCTGTCCTGCTTCTTGTCTGACAGGACTGAGAGGTGGCCCTTGCCGTTGGGAATCTGACCCGGGGCCAGTAATGGAGGCTTTGGTATGGAGGGACAGTTAAGGCCTGGTTTAAGGGCTGATGATGAGGAGGTGGTGATAGTGGTAGTGTTGGAGCTCACAGTGATGCTAGAGGAGGATGTAGAGGAGGGTGAGGTGGTGGCAGGGGCAGATGGGGCCTGCACCAGCTTAACTGACGAGTCCACCCTGAGATGCATCTTCTCCACCTTGACAGCCGGGGTGAGGCTGGAAGAGAAGGTTACAGAGATGAAGAGGGCAGCAAGGAGGAAGCTGAGAGTTAGAAACACGGAGCCAGTGAGAAACGCATGGTAAGAGACAGATGTGCACGTATGGAGGGGGCTGGGAGGACAAAACATAAATCTATGATCCATCATTTATCAGACTCATCAGCGAACTAAAAATAAAAAATAAAAACAGGTCTCAAAATATATTTTTCTCTGGCAGATCCTGAACACAGATCCTGGTCGAAATAGAGATTTTGATAATAACTAGGCATGGGCTGGTTACCGGTTTCAGTGTGGTCAAGGACAGAACTGCAGTTTAGTAATCCGTCTTCCTGCCAGCGTGCAGTGTGTTTAAAAAATACAAGATATTACCAAGATATTTAAAAAAAAAAAAAAAAAAACTTTTAAAGTTGTAATTGCAATACCGTGAAACC
This sequence comes from Sander vitreus, assembly GCF_031162955.1. Taxonomy (NCBI): domain Eukaryota; kingdom Metazoa; phylum Chordata; class Actinopteri; order Perciformes; family Percidae; genus Sander; species Sander vitreus. The sequence continues at coordinate 7,280,890 of NC_135858.1, forward strand.
GTGAGATTTTTGCTGAAGGTTATCAGACCGTCAGAATCGTATAACGGCCCATTTCTAAATGACACCATACTGCACTTACAACTCTTTTTCAGTTAGACTGCAGCCTGTCAAATGAGCAGAAACATTTCAAACACAAGTTGACTCATCAAAGGCTAGCCAGCGTTGAGAAAATATGATAATTGAAAAGAGAATAAATCTGAATAAAACTGTACAAGGTGATGTGAACACAAGCTTTAAGAATTGGGGGAGTTCAGAATTAAATATGGCAATGCATGTGCATAGATGTGTTATACATGCGGGTATAGATCAGTAAACTGGCCTAGATTATTGAAAAAATGACCAATTTAGCCCACATTTGTTAAGATATGACATTAGTGGTATATTTGACATTATTCAATAATATTCAAATGTAATTATAACATTTCAAAGCAGTGTTATATGTATTTATAACAGCTGCTGCAAAGTTGTGCATTTACTGTAACTGTTTGATAGTCACATCTGACAATGTTTTGCAATCAGACTGATGACCCCTGATGATACTACACTGTAGCTGCTTGAGCCAACATTAAAAAGGATAGGGTCACAATTTTTCAGGTCTGTCTAAAAATATGAGCCGGGTGCCTATATGTACATTATAGAGCTGTCAGTCTTCCTCTATAATACCATTCAAATTTCATTTGTTATTTTTTTTTAATAATATAATTCAAATAATATTCGAATATCAAATGCTCACTAGAGGGACTACCAACATCAGCCTGGCCTTGAAGGGGACCTACGTCACGGCGCATTGCATTTCTGGCACGCCGCTCTCCGTTTACATTATTTTCCACCACGCACACAACAACAAACACAAATCAACAGAGAACTCTGTAATGAAACATTATCTAACAAGTGTAGTGAAGCGGCTCTGTGGTAAAGGTTAACGGTGCTCGGTTAGCACAATGACATCATGTTAGAAAGCACAGCCGAAATGATTTGTCATAAAGTAACACTAGTGTTAGCCACGATGCTAACGGCATTGATAACTAAGCCAAACGGTGCCGTCACTACTATTTTAGTGATTTAAAAGCAACCTGTTTCTTGCAGATTGTCACATTACTGAGAATACAGCTGTTAGAAGGTAATATATGAAGTCGAAGCTAACTCTTGACAGTAGGGCAGCTAACATTAACAGCTGTCTCCATGAAGCTCCCAGCTAACCTCCTATAACTCGGGACGGAGTTAGGAAACCAGAACGAGCTAACTAATGATAATGTTAGCATTTTGGCTCAGTGGATGTCGATTTTAAAGTCATGTTAAAACTATTTCCCACCCTTCTTCTGATTTCCAGCCGCAGCCTGTCACTCCCCCCTGTACTAACGTTACTCGGCACGTTACGTTAGCTCACAATGCCTTGTGTTTCTCACTCCCGTAACTTATTGTTCATCAGACATGAGAAGAGGGAGATTAGCTAACGTTAGCCAACCTATTTATAAAAAATTTAAATGAAATCACATTCGAATAGTAATTTCAGCATTCAAATAGTATTGATTTTTTTACTATTCAAATTATATTCGACTTTCAGAATTCGTTCCAACAGCCCTAGTACACTGAAGCTGTTTTTGCTTGCTGTAATTGCTCCTCCTGTTCATATACTGGCCATTAAAAGATCCCTTCCTAATAGAGCTCCCACAACCCTAACAGATACTTCTTGAATGAGCTGATCACATCATGTCAATCTACAGTTAAAAGACACAATAATTTAAGTTTACCAATAGTTTTGAGGACTCAAATAGGGGACAAAAGAACTTGGGACTTGGACATCCCTACTTAGATCATTTTTGTACTGAAGATCTGCCACTGAGTTGGTCTTTTATAACAGTAAAATGGTACAGTCCCCTTCCTTATTTAAACTATAAAAATTATAGAGTGGTATTTCTTTCTCCACAAAGCTATCTTTGGCCAAATGTAAATGTACAGACAGCAGAGAGCATATTAACCAGGCAACAGCCAAAATTTCTTTTTTGTTACCTGGCCAAAACAACAAATCAACGTCAATTAACTACAGCCGAGTACATTTGGAGGCAGCAGTTGTATTACAGCCAGTGAAATAAACATATCTGGCTTAAAACTTTAAATCACTATTTTGATATAAAAATGATTAATTGCTCAGCACTAGTTCTGGTGTATATCAACAAATTGCACAACCCTGAAAACACACTATACTGCAAACGTTACACAGTGAAACTTACATCTTGTCCAGCTGGGGCGTCCTGAAGGGTGCAAAGGGGGTTCTTCGCTGAATGCCTGGCTTCTCTTTGGCTGTTTTGAGGAGTTTAGGATTGGAGGAGGAGGACGCTGAAGAGGAGGATAAGCTGGATCCAGTGGTGGAGGGTCGGCTAAGAATGCCTCCACTCGCCACTCCAGCTACAGAGCCCGAGGCCAGCCCAGACCCAAGACCGCTGCTCCGGTTCCTGCCCAACACAGGGAAGGGCGAGGTGGAGGCTGGCTTGCTGGCCGCACTGTGTCTTCTCTCTGGAGCGACAATATAAACCAGGCTGGCATTAAAACATAATAGTTAACTCATTAAGATGAGGTCGGCCGGTAACAATCATGGAAAAGGAGAACGGTGAAAGTTGACTTTTTTTTAAATCAAGCAGCAAAGAAGTTGTAGCATCAACATCGCAACCTCCTGCGATGTGACTATCGCGCATGCGCACATCGCGATGTAGACGATGAAACAAAATATCGTGCAGCCCTAGTGACCACTTGTGATCGGATCTCACTTCCCCGCTCTAAATGCAAAAAACACACACTCGTTGCCATTTGCATATGGGCTGGATGTGTGCGAGCGAAGAAACCTGCGATGACTAGTGAAAAAGCGCTGGCCACAGTCTGTCTTTGTGCTCAAGGACGGAACCTTTCTGTGCCATGGCGTTATGTGTACATTTTATGAACCTTAAAATAAGTGTCTACCACAGGTAGCTTCTAACTAAATCTGTGGTTTTAAGTTTAATTTCTGCTTTATTTTATGTTTCATGTTTGCTTATAGGAGTCGTGTTAAGTTACTGCTTTTAAATAACACATTTTTATTGTGGAATTATAACCATTCCAATATTTTACAGCCGCTGCTTTGACCGCTCAGGCTCCCCAGCTTCTAAATAGCAACAGCAGACCTTACGACGCAAGAACAGGAATGTCTGTAGTAATATCCTGCATATTTGTGAATTGGGGGGCATTTTATGAAACAAAAAAATAGGGTAATTGTATACAAGGTGGGGCACACAGCTTCTGACAGCCGGGGATATAAGAGCAGGTAGCTCCGGAACAAAAACACAGATACATCCCCGACAATATGATGATAACATCAAAAACACGCGATTCACTCTCAGTGGTTTCTATGACAATCAGAAATACTTAGAGTGAGTATGTAATTCAGCTTACAGTTAGGTAGGCGGCCCTTAATGTGGCCCAGGACACATTCCCATACACACTGCTATAAGAAGTGGCCCACACCACATTCAAATATGGTCTGAGTGATCGGATCTCAACGAGCCCTGGGTGCATTCACACCTGTACTTAGAGATGTCCACTTGTGAATGGCTCACAGATGGATTTTAATACCAGGTGGAAATGGGCCCTTTAACAGACTAATGTATATGGGTAAATGTGGCAATAATTAGGCCGGAAGTCAGAAGAAAAGGAAATAAACATGGGGACATAGAAATCTGACAGTAGTCAGAAGGTTACCTCGACAATAAATAAGCAGCATTCGTGATTCATGCCAACTTAGCCTGAAATAGAAGCAGCCAACAGGTCTAAGAACAGCTACTGTGCAAACTGATAAAAGGCAGTATGACAGCAGAAAAGGTTAGGATGATATGGAGATGTAAATAGAAAGACAGAAATAGAAGAAAGAAAACATTGTGCTTGCATCCAAAACTAAATAGCTTTTCCTCTTAAAAAAAAAAAATGTAAACGTTGGTCTCTTGCATGTGCACCCACAATCATCATAGATGGGTTTTGGTTTTCAAAGGAAGCTCTTGCTATTTTTAGTAACAGCATACAACAATGAAATAGCACTCTCAAAATAATTTCATTGACATTACAGATAAAGTTCCACAACAGAGACACATTTTGTAGAGTCTAGAGTCTACCAACTGCCACGCCAAAAACTACCCAAGAAAAAGGCAGCAACCTCATGAAGGCTTTTTTTTAAATTTTATTTAGAAGATACTGCAACGAGCACCAAAGTCTTAAACGTTGGCCAGGCAGCGGCTCCCTAACATATATACTGGGCCCCCTGGGGTCATACAGACAGACACTACTACTACTCTGACCATATGTGGGGGAGGGAGGGAGGGAGAGAGAGAGAGAGAGAGAGAGAGAGATGTTCACTGATGAGCTCAGAAGAAACAGGCGACTGAAGGTTAACTTTACCCTCTTCTTGTCAACACTGACACATGAGCAAAACTGCAAACAATGAAAAAAAAACAACCACCTAACAGCAAACATACAGCAATGTATGTATGTATGAATGTAAGAGAATACAGCTTCAGGAGCGCCTACAGGTTTTCACAGAAAGACTCTGTCTGCAGTTGCTAACGTGGTGAGCTGTGGGCCTGGTTAGCTAACCTTTTACTGGGCTAACTGCTTGGTCTAGCAGGGCACCGGGCCATAGGCCAAAGCTAAGTCTCAGCAGGTGATCTGCAAACAAGCTTGTTGCTGTAAAAACAATAGATGGGATGCTAACACACATGCACGCACAGAGCTGCCACTCCCTATTTCGCTCAGTCCCCAACACACACAGAAACACACACCTTCAAACTGTTTAGCCTTCTTCCAATTTCCTTGTTGAAAACGTGTTCTTAAGAGTGCCTTCTTCTCACTTAAGGGGCCTCTCTCTATACACCCAATCACAACACACTGCGTGTATCTTCCCTCACTCTACTTAGCAGCCTTTGTTTCGATTCCTCCTGCCCTCCCTCCTTCCCCTGCTGTCTTGTCCTGTCCCGGTCACAGTCAACAGCACACACTGCACACAAACTCACACCAGGAAACCTCAGCGTGACACTCAGTGCTCTGTCCACAAAGCACTAACATTGAGAAAAGAGAGCCAACACCAGCGGCAGAATAAAAGAGTAGTCAAGAAAAATGTGTGTGTGTGTGTGGGGTGGGGACAGCAGACACAAGATATAGGAGGAGTCTTGATATCCTCTCTCCTCTTTTACACTGTCAAACAGTTGGCTCAGTGCTAAGGGGAATCCCTGACTGTGGGAATGAGAGAAAAACCTTAACGTACAAGTGTGATGGCCTTGTGGCCGGGTTAGCTCAGTTGGTAGAGCAGACGCACATACATAGAGGTTTACTCCTCAACGCAGCGGCCGCAGGTTCGACTCCGACCTGTGGCCCTTTGCTGCATGTCATTCCCTTCTTTCATGTCTTCATATGTGCTGTGAAATTAAAGGCATACTATGTAACTTTCCCCTCTTCGGTCCCCCTACAGGTTGCCTTTACAGGCCTAAAATGCCCACAAAAATAATAAATAAATAAATAAATAAATATATATATGATGGCCTTACTACCATCTCCACAAGCAAGCCGCTGCATGGCCTGGCCTCTGTAAACTATTTGTATTACAATAATAGCCCTGTTCATCTAGTCAAAATAACAAATACACTATGATTAGTTTACTTGCTATCCAAGCTCAAGGTGCATGATCCAAAACTGTGTGCTAAAATCATATTGAGACCATCTCAATGGTGCTGAGATCAGTGCCCTTGCCCCATGTTAACGCCACGTGGGGTCTTCCAATAACGACACCAGAGGAACAAGACCGGAGGAAAATCCCAGCAAGAGCACTCCCACTCTGAATGACCACGTATAGAAGCATAGCCACAGAATTTCACTTAGATGTAGACTGTTCCTGTGTGGAGCTGAAAGGATTAGTCAATCGACAGAAAATGAATCACCAACTCTTCTAATAATCGTTTCAGTAATCTATCAAACAAAAAACTAACAACAAATAACATTTTCTCAACAGGATTGGTACTTTTCTCTGTTTTATATTGTTGTACATGGGAAATCTTTGGTCTCCCGGACAGAAAAAGAAGAAAAAAAAACGAGACATCTGCTGACCTCACATTTCCTCACATTGTCTGGACTAAGGATTCATCGAAAAGATAACCATCTGATTAATCAATAATGCAAATTATTATTAGATGTAGCTCTATTGCGGTGCTTGCAACTCCTACTTGAATGGAAATCTAGGGAGGCACCATTAACTGCTCATGCAGCAATTGGTATTATTTGATTTACACAATGATTCGGTAGCATACAGGTGATTAATACTTTTAGATTATTAGAGCTGCATCAGTCTATCAGATTTTAGATCACATTATGCACAGTCTGCATTCACAATACCACCTTGTTAAAAGATGTACGGCGGCCACCTGCTGTGATGTCAGCCCTGTTTTACTTCCTTGGCAGTGTAATGCCCTCTGATGTTTGTCTACTTATCATTCAACTCATCTGTGATAATCCTAAATAATAGTCTGGCCTAGACGTGTTTGTATCAGTCTATACTGTTTAGCAGTGTGGGAGGAGCCCTCTCTTTGAATATTGTTGATGCAGTAGCAAGGCAAGTTCCTCTAGGATGTGCCCATCTCCCTCTTGTGGCTGACCTTGACAACTGTAATTGCTGACACTTCATGGGGAAGGCACACCATTGACATACACATTTAGGACAAAAAAAATAAATACCCAAATTAAAAGGAAGAGAATACTATCAAATGCGTGATTCAGATGCTGCGAGGGAGTGTAGTGATGGTACAAAAACTGGTGCTAATACTGATTGAAGATTTCTCACATGAGCAGACTAACAATGCCTGTCCTCTTATATTGACTTGATTGACAAAGACTATTATACATTATAACTTCAAACAACCAGCCCTACATCACAGGGCATGGTAGGTGTCACTCTAACAAACAGCCTTCCTTATAATTTCAAGCAAATGAGAGAGAACAGCTTATTTATTTTAGTGACTGTGGGCCTGCCGTGCACTCTGTCAAGTTTAAAGACATCCACAGTGATGCAGTCACTCTATTCACAGATCTATAATTCATCCATTTACTTAAGCACTGCAGTCAAAGACCCAGCTTAACTATTAAGCAGTGACAATCCACCCACTGAAATGCTCACACACATCCCTAAAGTGTTAACAGAACCAGAAATCTGATCTGAGATGCAAGTGTTAAAAAATAAAAAAGTACATTGCTGGGAAGACCCGAGAGAGCCACATCAAATATTAACAGGGGAAATGTAAACACACACAAGTGAGACAGTGATTGAGTTAATTAAATAAATAAATAAATAAATTAGGGCTGTCAAAATAACGCGTTCATTTCGATTAATTAATCTGAGAAAAAAATAACGCGTTAAAAAAATTTATGCAGATTAATCCATTCCATTGACGCTGGTACAGACTAAAAATCTAAGTTTACCGATATGTCACGCTTCTGATGCTCTCTAAAGTTAGGACATTACAGGAAACACAAAACCCCATGCACGGACGTTAGTTGGTCATTAATACTCAACAGTAGCTAACTAGCTTCACCGCTAGCTAGTAGCCGGATTAAAACACTCACGCCACAATGCTGGACAGCTAACGCGAAATCGTGGGGAAGTGTGACTGGGTTATAGAGGATTCAACACCGATGTAATAACTGCAGCTGCCGCCGGAAAACAACAATAGATGGTGCGTTCAATGAAACTGGTAACTACAGCTCAGGCATTAAGGCACAAGTTATTGTAAATGTCCTTTCCTATCTGGTTGTTGTTTTTGTCGTTAAACAGCAATTTACTAGTGAAATATGTTATTATTGTTATACATTATTATTAAATCATTTAATTTTGATATATGGCCTTAGCAATAAACAAGCCGTTCTTTAATGTCACCAACTGTTGTTTAGTACCCTTTTTTTTTCTTTTCTTTTTTTACTTTCTTAAAAAGTATATCGGTTCAGGCACCGTTAATTATAAAAGCGATTAATTTCGATTAATCAATCACAGAGTATGTAATTAATTAGATTAAATTTTTTAATCGATTGACAGCCCTAAAATAAATACATAAATCAAAGTCTGTGGTGTCCCATCTTGGGTTACTGTGTGGAGAAGGAAAAGTGGTGAGGGAATACAAAAGGGCAGAGGGAGAAGTGATGCAACAAGAGTGTGTTTGTGTGTGAAATATCACTACCAGCCTTGAGGTGGTATCTGGTTACTTCCTTCTTCATTGATCTACTGCCTCTACTGTCTACGTTCACTCCCCCTTCTTGTGTGTGGTTATCTATAAAATTCAGAAACTCCTAAAAGCTATCTCTGCATGGTGTTGACATTAGCGATGACTCTGAATATATGCATATTCATGTGTGTGTGTGTGTGTGTGTGTGTATGTGTGTGTGTGTGTGTGTGTGCGCGCACGTGCATGACACTTACCGTAGTGTGCTTGGAAGGCTTGGGGCTTGACTACCTGGCCGCAGTGGCTGCACATCACCAGGTAGAAGTCGTCCTGTGCAGGACACTGGCCAAATATGGGCATGTCTGTTCACAGGGAAGGAATCAACCAGATGGGCACAAGTCAAGGAGAGGCAAACAAAATAGACCTACGATCACTTGGTGCTCCAGTTGGCAGCAGACTCTGACTCTACATTGAAACGGCCATCATTTGTTGTCATAACACTGTAATAGCTCATGATAGGGTAACTCCAGTTTGATCGCATAATCTTTGTTGCTTAAATCAAGAAGGAAAATTGGTCACATTCTGGCTAAGATTTGGGACACACACACACACACACACACACCCCCCCTAAGTTAACCAAGTTAAGACTATAAAAACCTGAAGCGCTCACTTAAAGCAAACTGACACAAAGTGAACAAATCACCAAAGCAAAGTTTGCACAAGCAAATGCATCTCACTCCCAAGTGCGAGTCTTCCCTCATCATAGGGAACGTCCTAATGAAAGAAGCAGGAAAAGGGCCGAGACAGCAATCCAAAAGGTTACACACTGTCAAAAAATGAACGTCTCTCGAGGATCACATGGTATAGATCTCAATAGGTTTTTCCCCTAATGGTTCCTGTGTTGTTCTTGTACTGGGCAACTTCTCCCATCTCTTTTACGCTCCCAATGTTAGCAGGCTTAATCTAAAAGATTCTGGCACATCACAACTCTATGAAGAGTCGCCAAAACTTGGGTCTTGTATTTCAATTCATAATGAATATCTCTATTCATTTTAAACCAGTCTTCTTATTTCAAATTCATGTCTTACAATTTGTCAGCCTAAAATGTGTGCACACTGCATTTAAATGATACAAAAGAATTTAAAAAAAATCTCTCTCTATAAATATATAAAAAGCTGCAACACTTTGTCGATTATTGGTGAATAGAATAATAATTGGCAACTTTTGATAAATTAATTGTTGGAGTGATTCTGTTTCATGTGATAGTAAACTGAATAACAAAATTTGAACTCCAATTTGAATCAACTTGGCCTACAGGAAATTGTGATAGACATTTCTCTTTGTTTTCCTCGGACATTTTACAGACTAACAAATGTTTAACCGAAGTTCAAAACAGAGATGTTGGGTTTCATCTGTCAAGTTATAAGAGATGCATGTCACAGTGAGATGTAAAGACATGTTTAAAGTCCATAACATTAAAATATTCCAATTCAGTCATGAGGTCACGTTCCTAATGAGTTGGGACTCATCTGAAACCTCCTCTCCTAAAGCCAGCTCATGCTTAACACAAGAAGACATAAGGTAACAATTAAAATGTGGGGACACACACACACACACACACACACACACACACACACACACACACCTAAAAACTCTTGACAACTCCTTGCAGTGCATCTGTCTGGATTAACTGAAATGAAGAGAAAATGGAAGAAATGGCTGATTTCATCAGGATGTAAAGATGGGAATTTTCCTGTAGTGCCACTAAGGCAGTGCAACTTTCAGGCACACGGTCATAAAAAAGCCTAAGAACCATAAGTTCCAAGGTACACGAATAACATGGCTGCAGCTCCAGCATCTCTAGCCACCAAATTGTAAGAACCAAGTCTCACACTTCACAAGACACTCTAAGGCAAATCAGAGGGAAGTGCCGCTCCTCACCAGAATGTGATCAAAATTTACCCTGGCACACAAAACCAAAAACCATCTAATTAAGGAGGCTAATTGAGAGACTGCCTGGGGCGTTATGATGAGATGAGCAGAAGACAAGACAAGAGGAGAGAAGTGGAGCTCCTCTTCAATATGTACTCCACCAGGGCCGTCAAGGGCTCTCGAAACATCTTTGGACGATTCTGGAAGGGATGAGGGCTATTAAGCAAAGACCATGTAAAGAGCCTACCTGGCGAGGTTCCCTCTCAAGATCAGCAGCAGTCTTGTGTGGATGAATTGACAAGCCTGATGCTACATAATGTGTGTCAAATGTCTGAAGCCACTCTGCTAAGTGTCTCCTTTAACAGTGAAAGACTTATTTTCACAGCGGCTGGCACCAAGGAAAGAAAGGCCAATGTCTTCACTTAATGGACAAAGGCATGTAAATTATATAAAACTTTAGTAGGGAAGCATGCCACTGACGTGTCTGAATACTATGCAGAGAGAACAAGTGCAGAAATGTGATGTGGATGGCAGTACTCACACACTGGTCACCCATTGCCATCCATTACAGCAGTCGTTAGAAGCTGGCTGAGTTCTGGGTAACTTTTCAGTTTTTATTCAACTCTATGAGTTATTCTCCTGTACTACTAGCAAATTAAAGTTGTAATAACAGAGCACACATATTTGCTAAATCAATAACTTCCCATTTGCAGTATTCTCCATTAAAACTCCACCTTCTCTCAGATCCTTTACTGAAACAGGCCAAGAGCTGTGGAGTCCAACAGGCCAACCGCATTTCCTTGCTGGATCAATAGCGAGGTCAAACGAAAACTCATTCCCAAACTGCTGCTGTTGTTCACTTGGAGCGTTTTTCAAAACGGATTGCTCAACTATAAAAAAGGAGCCTGGCTAGATCGCCTCCTCACTCTGCATTCAACGCACTGGCACCGACTGAACTGTACCGCTGAAATGGCCTGACTTGAAAAGTGGTCCAACGCCACTGTGTCTAACCAATTCTCAATCTCCATTTTCTTCTTGTGCAAGGAGGAGACAAAAAAGGATAGAGTGAGAAAGGAAGTCACCGTGGAGGAGAAAGAGGAGACAGAATGACCAAGCGAAGCCAAGAAAGGAGCGTGGAGGGGAAAAAAACACAGAGAAAAAGAGAGCAGAGAATCAGGCCGAGGCGTCAGCAAGACAAAGCGAGAGTGAGCAGAGGACCTGCGCTGGAGGAGGAGAAAGGGAGCCTGTGAGCACGAGACAGAGTAAGAGAATGAAGAGTCCAGTTAATCTCAGCATCCTCATCCATGGCAGTGATGAATGATCTAGGTGGAACAGTAGCAGCTCTGGCTGCCTCTGAGCAGAACACAAGCTGGCTGAATCTGACCTGTGGCTGACACTGGCACTACATTTCCCAGCTTCCCTGACTGTGATAGTGCCACTGAAAAATGTACAAAAGGCAAGGCAGACGATGAGTGGATTTATCATTATTTGCCATAAATTTTTACAATGTGCTAATCACCTGTGTGTATTAGAATGTGCGTTAGAATGTCGGTTACACCACAGGAGGAATCTGGTGGTGAGTCATGGCGGAGAGGTAGTCATGCACTTGTAATACCCCTACTAGACACACACACACACACACAAAATAACATTCTATGAACACATACTTCTGCTGCGAGCAGCATGTGTTGATCAGCCCCATGACACAAACAACCAACACTAACAGACACTGCTGCATGATCAAGTGACCAAACCATTCAGTCTCTCTGCCTTCCTGTGAAAATGCTTTTTCTGACCTGGAGATCTTATCCACTTATAAGCAGCGTTTCTTTAGCACAAAGCAGACAACATCTCTTTAGGTGAGCCGCCATCTCAGTGTCTGCAGTGCAATGTATTTCACACTATTTTAAATATTATGTATGAAATAGGAAAGCTCTATTTTTGTTGTTATTGGGAACCTCTGTGACATGCTGTTGACATTGTGCAATGTTCTTAGGGTATGCACACAGACCACATTGTTGACCAATGCAAATGCAACATTAGATAAGTGCCCTGTCAAGTAGCCTGCAATCGACTTTCCTTTTCAGCAACACGTTAACAAAATAAAATAAAAAGACTAAATCTGGACACACTGATGACATCATAAGTGTGGGCCAAAATCATGCGACCAAAGGGGAATGTGCCATCTTTTCTGATGATCACTCCTCATTGACACATTCAGACAGAAATAGAAACATTCCAACACACGTGTGCCTCCAAAATGTGTTCTATATTACAAATCACCAAAGCCTGAAAACTGTCAAATTCAGTGACAATAATTCACACCACAGTGATCGCTTTGCTGTTGGCTGTAGAATTAAATTGAGTGTCAGAAGATGATCCTTGAGGTTTTTGCTTAATTAGCGCCAAATTAGCCTCTTTCCGACCAAGTAGTTACAGGAACGTAGTTATAGGAACAGTCCACTTCTAAACAGTTCTAACTACTCTCCCCCAAAACCGGTTTTTCCATTTGCATTCGCACTGGCCAAGTGGACATAGGAACTGACCTTTTGTCATTGTAACACAGCCATCTAACCACCACATGCGGGAAAGGGAAAAAGAAAAGACCCTGCCCTGAAGTAGGAGCTGAAAGAGTTACAGGAACTGCGGCCAGAGGAACTTAATAATCCCCAAAATGGTCCAGTCGGAACAGGAGGAAAAAATGGTTCTAGGAATGTTATGTTCTAGGAACTGCAAAAATCCCTCCAGTCGGAAAGCGGCTATTATATACACAAATACATTTTCAGAACAGAAAACAACAGAGGACATTTATTTTCCCTCTACACTTAGTTCAAAGAAAAGGACAAATGTAAATGTTGGTGTCCTAGTAGTTGCGATGACCGTCCCATACCTGTCATTAAACTTCATTAAAGCTTTAGTGCGTAACTTTTTTGTAATAATTAACGTCAGTTACATTCAAGCACCTTGCCAAATGAGTTGATACAAAGCTAATTAAGACTATCAGCTCCACACAAATCTCTCTGTATTTCTCAGCATGGTTGTGTTTAGAAATTGGTGTCGTCGTCCTGCGACTTTCGTGTGCAGAAACTCGAGTGAAGATAATGACCTCTTCTGAAGAGTCCATCATGTTTTTTAATCCTCCGTGTCCTCCTTGGCTACTAGCAACTGTGTGGAGGAGGGGTGGGGGTGAAGCGCCATCACGGAAGGCTTGTGTCATGCGGATGCACTGACAGAATTGTTGTCATTACGTACAATTCATTATGGGGGAGACAGAAACTACGCACTATAGCTTTAAGCTAAGCTTAAAACTACAATCACTGTATCACACAAATTTGCTCATCATTATTTCATTAAATTCTGAGTTAAATGAACAGGTTTTCAACTCATCCTGTCAACTTGCTTATTCTGATGTCTTAGTGATTTTCTTACTGGAAAATGGTGCATGTTTGTTTCTTGTTATACCAATTTACCTTTTTAGTGATTCTAAATCCAGGCCTGCCAGCAGAGTAAATAAGTTAATGCTAAACAAGGTGTTTGTTTAGCTCAAACTGCCCTGAAACATCACTCTGTGGCTCAGAAGCCAGATGATGCGCATTTCTGACATTGTGGGTTTTATTACCTAGCCTATGTCAAATGATGTCCTTTCTCTTTATTCTGCCACCAATGACTGAATCGTCCCCGTTATTGCCCGTTAAATTAGACAAACCTACAATATGTTTGAGATTCAGAGAGAAATCCTGCCATAGCCTGAGATCACAGTTACTAACAGGATCATAATCAGGATCCTATTTTTGTTATTAATGGTGATGGCAGACTTATAAAGTTTACATGTATCAGGCCTGAATAATTTACATGACATGCTGGTTAGTGAGCACGTGCTTCAAAATACATTAAAAGGTTATCCTAAATTTAGCATTTATTTCCATTTGATCACAAGATTTGTCAAAATATGTGGTGACGAAGACATTACTGTTGGTTATTTTGTGTAGCTGGTGAAATAGGAGCAAGCCATATCGTAACTGCATACCATTTAAATAAAACTATGACTAAGAGAGGGCTTTCAACCAAAAGTCCCAATCGCTGTTTCAACAGTGACATTTCCATCTGGGGTTCTTGTATTGAAAAACCATACACGTTTCTACTAATTAACTTTCTAAATGTTCAAAACCTTAAAATTCTTAAAGCAACAAACCTTGTTGTTTTAAGAGACACGTGAAATATGGTGGATGGTTGCATATGTAAAATGGCAGAAATATGGATAATGAACAAAGTCCATTAAGTGTATTCCCCAAACAGAAAATGGTATTGTTTTTACTATATTTGGGCCTATACCCAAGTACAGCGAGTCTAAGTTGTTAACAGTTAAGTTATTTTAAGGACAGATGTAAATGTCAACTGCCACTGGAATAACAGACACGTTTCACTTATTGTATCCGGTTGGTTGTCCAGTCAATCCATGAAGGGCATGATATACAGTAGATTTACATGTTGGCCAAACGACGCGTGTGAAGTGTTTGAATCAATGTGTTGTGTTGTGTGTGTGTGTGTGTGTGTGTGTGTGTGTGTGTGTGTGTGTGTGTGTGTGTGTATGTGTATGTGTATATGTGTGCAAACCTCCAGAACCAAAATACACCTTTGGCCCAAGAGAAGAAAAAAAACACTCACCTTCTCTGCACAAACGCATGGCTTCTCGATTTTTCCCGAAGTCTTTTAAACTTTCCTCCGATTCAGCACCTGAAAATGAGGCGATCCGACACATAGACAAATAAATAGTTGCACTTGCTTGCCTGCTCGTGCTGTTGCTACCAGTAGCGTTTCTTCATATTCCACCAAAAACTGCATGCAATCGGCCAAAAAACGGACAGGACTGGCAACTGTCGCGCTCTACCTCGCTCCCTCGCGCACATTCGGGACGCTGGGGAACTCACCGTCGTTGCCGTGGAGTTTGGCGGCGTCGACCCAGTTGCTCCAAGGCTGTCCCAGCATTATTTCTGGACTAGGCAAGGATCTCCGCTCCGCAACAGTCGCCATTGCTGTGGAGCCTTCTCTCCGCTGGATCTGCTGCTGCTTCAGCTGCTGCCTGGCCGCTCGGCGCTGCTCCCCCCTGACGTCATCCTCGGCCCTTTCCGACATTCTTTCCGCTACAATGTAACAACACGAGAGTCAGCATTGGTCGTGTTCGGGATAGGAGGACTTTTTCACTGATTGACACGGGCAAACGTGTGTTGTTTCACCGCACCCGCCCCTCAAAAAAGGAAGAACATCTGTGTGTGTGGTCACTTGACAAGCAACAAGTACAAAGCTTATATAAAATATACTGAATTGTCTGGCAGTTCATCTGAGGGGTTATGGGTCCCTGGCTAGTTAGCTTTCTGTATAGCTAACTCTGGTACAGAGCTTGAACTGTGCATGGCCCCTGACAAATAAACAAATAAAATAAATTCAAAAAATAGATATATTATAGGCAACATGCCATGCTCAACAACTTGGCTTCATGGTTAATGTTAAATCTTGACTATTTAAGTGCTCATATTATGCTCATTTTCAGGTTAATAACGGTATTAAGAGGTTATAAGAGAAAAGGTTTACATGGTTTAAAAAACACCATATTTTGTTGTACTGCACATTGCTGCAGCTCCTCTTTTCACCCTGTGTGTTGAGCTCTCTGTTTTAGCTACAGAGTGAGACATCTCACTTCTGTTCCATCTTTGTTGGGAGTCGCACATGCGCAGTAGCTAGGTAAGGACTACTACCCAGTCAGAAGCAGAGTATGAGGGCGTGCCACGCTAGCAGCTAGGCGAGCATTATAACGTGTGTTACAAAGTGACGCACGTTCATCACGGAAGTAAAGGCTGGACTACAGTGGAGCTGTTTGGAGCAGTTGGTGAACAGAGTTTTCTGTTGGAGGTGGTAAGTCCCTTTGGGGTGGACTTTAGGCTTTTTCACTTTATAAACCTATAACATTCACAAAAAAGATATATAACACAATAAAGGAAAAGGAAAAAGCCAAAAAGCATAATATGAGCACTTTAAATATGACATACACATGCATACGCTCTGGTTCACTCTGGTTACACAGCAATATGTAGTAGTTTTATACAAGTTATATAAACACTAAATTAGATCCATAACAGACTTTTCAGGAGTGTAAAGACAGACTTATCCACAGCCAAGTTGTCTTTACTTTCACTTTCAAAATGAAATGTTTGTGATGTACCCCAATGATGCAGATATTCAACTGACAAAAGCTGCCAAGCAAGAAAACAAGAAATGGAGGCTCTTTAAGATGTCTTGCCACAGACAACATTTAGTATAGAGACTGTTGATTCTTGTGAAGGCAAAGTAATACACTCACTGACTTAACTTAAAAAAGGCACAAACATGTCTTGTCTTCATCTTACGTCCACCTATTTTATATAAATGATGTAGTGGTTGATTATGTAACCATTCATCTTTTCTATTTCAAATCAAAAAATCTTAATACATGTGTAAGTTTGACATAAAAACAAGGCCAGTTCAAACTGTCTTCTACCCTGTTTTTTTTCTGATATCAAATGAAAACAATCCTCCTATCAAATGGCAGAAAAGATGACTGTATTCCCATGTGGCGTACCTGAAGAGCCTTGAGCAAAAATGACCTCGGTCATCTGTTGCTAATTTCAAGTGTATAGTTCAAAACTTGGCTTAGTCTTAAGACAAACACTAAATATACAGAAATACAAATTAATAAGTTTGTCCTGAAGCTGCTGACAGTGTCTTACAGGTTTTATTTACTTTAGTCTTTATTTATTGCACATGCATACGCCTCAGTCACAAATTGATCCATTGTATCAAAGTGTTCCAAAAGATATGAACACTCCAGAGTCCACTTTTGACTTAGAGATATGTACCTTATGAGGTTGTTGCATTTCAGAACTCAGCCTTTCTAATGTAAACTGGCTACTTTAAGAACTGTTGAAATTGTCAAACTGTAGAAAAACATGGACTTAGCGTCTGACATCTGACTTTGACATTATTCATAGGTTTCCGGAAGGGCCAACAAATCTAAAACTGGCACACAGGGTTAAACCTGAGTAGAATACAGTATATTACATTAAGGTTACCTGGATGATCAATACAATTTCACTGTACTTCTTTAATATTTATATGGATACCTACAACAACTGGGTGAGCAGGCATAACAAGTATGATGCTACAGTAGATGCTGTTGCTGTAGTTTGAGGGTGACACCACGTGAAAATAGATTTCAACTTTTAGTGCCTTGTTCTTTTGAAAAATATTATACAGATAAAATTTGCATTACGTTCAGCAAACAGTGTGTCAGCACATAATACTCTACATATCAACAAGTAGATTTCCCCCGCTGCGTTGTATTTATCAGATGAACGTGCCTGCCCTCCCTCCATGCTGCCAGTGCCTGGAGCTCCTCATTCAGCCGCCGGCAAAAAGTTAACCGGATGCCGGCGGGGCTGAGATCACTGGTCACTTTGCGGGATCCTCGCGCTCCCCTCACATGCTCTGATGCAGATCAATATTCCTACAAACTCGGCCTCTTAATGACAACACTGGAATAAAGATACACATTTCGACTAGCCTATATATGCTATAAAGCATAGACTACTACAGGAATAAATGCATTTGAAACATTTATTTAGGAACTATTTTATAACAACTGAGATTTAATTATCCCTAGCCCTAATTACCAGTCCATTAATTGCCCACACCTAGCAAAACATTTAAGACATATTGATGCCTTGGGGCACCCAGGTAGCTCACCTGGTTGAGAATGCGCCCCATGTGCCAAGGCCAACTCTGCAGCGGCCAGATTACAATTAAAGGCAAAAAGAGCCCAAAAAAAGAATCCTAAAAAAACCAAAACATATTGATGCCTTAATACTAGTCCATTTTTATTACTAGCAGTGACTTTGTCAGAAGGTTTTTTTTTTTTTAAACCATCGCAAACTGTTCAAATTACAGTATTTCCTCAATAGCCCCTTTTAGACATGCACGGTAATCTCACACAAGGCATTTTTGTGAGATCTTCTGATAATATACTATTAATAACAAAATAAAGACCCCTGTCAAATATTAGGCAGTCCAATACAAAAGGCTGTAATTACATTATGTCTTTGTTGTATTGGGTTACATATATTTAAAAAGGTATCTGTAATATTTATAGTCTAAAAAACAGGTTGAATAAACAAACACTGTACCTCACCTTCAATATATGCAACCCAATACAGCACCAGCAGAAAATGTAGCCTCAATAAGCAACACACTGTTGCTGTAGCCGCAACAAAAACCGAATATAATGAATATGTTACCATTTGTGAAAATAAATTACATTCATCTCTATGTTGTCAACACCAAGTACACACATTCTCAGAATTTTCTAGTGAGAAATGAATTTTTGACAGTAGTTTAAAATTCTGCATTTTAATGCAATCCTGCCCCTTGTCTACTTAGATGTTGTGAGGCCAATTGTGTCATAACCCAAATAATAGCTCGCTGAGATCAGCACCTGCCTACGGCGTCAAAGGTTCTGAGTTCCAGCCCTTGGTGTTGCAAGATGATCATACAATTCTTATAATATAAATGACAAAGAACACACATTCTAAGATTTACTAGTGATTCATTGATTTTTGACAGTATTTTAAAATCCTGCATTTGCATTGTAATTTCATTGACCCGGATTGACTTAATAAAATTAATTACAGACCTTACTAGACAAAGTACACAAATTCTCAGAATTTTTATGATTAATGAATTTCTGAGTCCTGAGGTTGTGAGTTCAAGACCCCAGTATTACATCTTATACATAATCAGCCATTGTGCTTTGGACACCTTCCCTGCGTGTTTTAGATGTTTATCAGCATCAACACACCTGTCTGAAATGATCAGCTCATTAATTCGTCTCATAGCTTAACATGCCACTGTGTACTCTGGCATTATGCTTTGGCGATTGGGTTTGGGGACACATGGTTTCTTACCGGAGCTGTAGCTCAACAAGGTTGATACTGGTTTTCAGAGCAAGAGGTCATGGGTTCAAATCCCCCTACGCACCACTCACCAACCCACACTTAAACATTAGGCCTGTTTCTTGGGCCTACTCAACAGATAAGCAGGAATGTCTCTGTTTGGCACTTCTGCTAACAGAATCTTAGTTTATTTGCCATTTACCTCCTCTTCTCTATCTATCGCCTTTTTCTTTTCCTGCTCAAAATCCTCGGCCCCCGACCATCACTGCTAAAGTTAAGCTAAAATTTAACTTTTGGTTTCTGATATCCAGAAACAAACGTTGTGTATGTTTAAATTAGCCTGAAGAAAATAAAAAGTAAGTGGGCCTTCTGGAAAACAATTGAACTCCAATATGTTTTATTGTAAGCGACTACTGTAGACATCTGTAAGCTATACAACTACTTATGATTATTGTCCAGCTAAAAAAAACAGTTATTGTCAATAGAATGTAGAATAATGAGTACCTGTGAGATCTTACCTTGGCAAAATAAGAAAAAAGGAAGTTATTTTAACTCAATCAGACGATCCTCATCAGTTTTGGTGATTGTTGGCCGCCACACACACAGGAGAGGAAGTCTGGAGACACACACACAGACAAGAATGCAGAGAAGACGAGTCAGTATCAAGTTCTTTGTTCTGCTGTTTCTTGATATTAAATTATAGGAAAGATAACACTGGGCATTGTTGTGGACTTCTTCAATATGCTCTAATCCAATCCATGTTACGCCATCCCTAACCACCCTCTCCAGCCCCATTTAAACACTGAGATTGTATCATGTTCTGATTGTTTTAGTTGTCTTAACTGATGCAAGACACATTGTAAAATATTCAAAGAGGTAGCAAATGCAAAACTATAACAAACACAAAACCATACAATTTCATCGGTTGTGTAGCCTATACATTACAACCACTTACTTTTTGTTTAAATTTGCATAATACCTCAAAGGTTGTTTGTCAAAGGTTTCGCTGTTGCCTATTAAATATTTTTGCTGTAGCATATTAAAGCGCAGGACCAAATCAACTTATAATTTCAAACTCGGCTTCATTTCTTAAGTTAGTGAATAGTTCTTACTTGTGAACACACATTTTCCCATAATCAGTGTGAATTAACTGTTAATAATTTAGAAATATGCTACAAGGACTAGAAATTCCTTTGTATGATAGTGCTCAGTTTAAACAAAGTGTATTAGTAAAATCATAGAAACAAAATGGGTAAATGAACTAATTTTGCACAACCATAATATATGATCATATTATCCAGATACAATTCCACTGAGAGTCAACACAAGATCATACTGAAAAGTCACCCAGCCAGTTACACATTTCTACATGCACTAACTATTACTGACATCAGAGTGAATGTATCAACACTGTAACATTGTTCTTCCAAACAGTCTTCTATATTACAATATAAACATGTCAGTATGAATCCAATCGTGGTTTGGGCTCTACAAAGACAGTATATCAAAAGGCCATGATTGACAAAAGATATAATTATGTAATTTACTTAGAAACTAAGTACTTGTCATTGACAAGTAGGTTAGGTGCACAACTTGACAGAACAACTCTGTTAGCTAGCTGACATTAGCTAGCAGAGACCAACAAGAGCAAGCACTTTTACTGGCTAGCGTTGCTTCCCCCTCTACTACACACGTATTCACTTTTTTTTAATGGAAAAGACAAAGTAAACGTTAATCGTATATACGACATGTGAAAAAGACACAATGTCTATCAGGAGTTATGTCATGAAAACAGGCTCCATTTAGTGTGGGTCTGTGACTGGTGCAAACGTTACTAGAGAGCAGTGGTGGCTACATTAGCCTGCTAGTTGAAGCCTGTAGCCAGCCATGACTAGCGTTAGCGAGGAAGCTGGCAGGAGCTTGACCAGACAGCAGAAGTCATTAGCAGTCGTCACGGATCGACAACAAATTCACTCTTACCAAGCCTCTGGAGGCTGTAGGCGTAAACGTGACACCAAGCAGATATATATCAACTGGATGCACTGGGCGAAAGAGACAGAAGACGGTGGGAAAGAGCGAGTGCAGTGCTCAGCCTCTGTGGAGGTCTTCACCTGGTGCTTCCATGTCTGTTTACCAGACTGCATTCTGGGACAGAGACGTCACTGCGCCCGCACGTACGCTCACTCTGATAAGCCACAACGGTTAAAGCAGCTCATCCATCAGTGTTTTTGGTCCGTTATCTTAAATGAGAAACAATGGCATAAAACTTGGGACGTTTATAATGAGCGCGGTATTAAAAAACAAGGTCAATGAGGTGTCGTATAAGTTACTACATAGAATTCATTCTGTGAAAGGTGTACTTGAAAATGTTTAATCCGAATCCCAATCAGAACAAGATCTATTGCCAAAGTAAGTTTTCACTTAGGAATGGAATTTTCCTTGGTGGGTTTGGTGCATACAATAAACATATGAAAATGGAATAGACAATAAACAACATATCAAAGTACTGCAACAATTAAGAACATACATATGGAATAGAAATATTAAAATAGAAATATGTAAAAGACACCATAACAAATATGTACAATATAACTGTTCGAATTGCTGTGGATTACAGGTGTGATTTTTGTGGATTTAAAAAAAGAAAAAAAAAAAAGAAGCATTTTCTCAGTGTATTTATTCCTGAACTTAAAATGTTTGACAAGGACACCAAGTTGTGATATAACTGAACCTTTATGTTTTGTTTTATAATGGAGGAGCAGCTCACAACTGGAAAAATTAAAAGGCCCTCTTTGACCCTCCAGTGTAGGCTACATTTTAGCATTTTAGTGTCAATGCAGATGCAGATCTTTTTTTAAAACTCATGTCCTTTTGTTATGCAGCTCTGGGTTATTTTTTCAGCCTGTAGTCATACTTTGAAATAGAAGCTATCCCTGTTTTTGAATGGGAGAAAATAATTATAGTTATAGTATTTAGTCCATTTAATAAATGACTTGTTAATAATAAGGTATAAGGATTTTTTTTCTTGAATAAAGCTTTTAAAAAAAACTTTCACTTCACACTGCTCTCCTCTGTGGCCAATCATCGCCGTCTGCTTTGTTCACTTCCTGCTGTTCAATGAAGTTTATCTAGCTCGACACAGACATGGGAGCTGTTACAGATGGTAAGTAACGTTAACATTTCAATTCATTTATTTCATCTCTCTGGCAAAAGACACAAGTAGAAATGTGTGCCGAAGTTCTTAAAGTATCCATATGTACCCAGACATACTGTCAAAAACGAACCGTTACACGTAGAAGCAGATTGCTTTCAAAACGGCTAATATATAGTAGCCATGTTAGCTAACGTTAGCTCACAGATAGCTCAACGGCTCTTGAATTTTTTAAGCAGTATCTAAAAGGTTGTTTGATTCCCGCTTTCGCCCCTATTCCAGATGAAGTTATTCGGAAACGTCTTCTTATTGACGGGGACGGAGCTGGAGATGACCGCCGAATCAACGTGCTGCTTAAGAGTGTCACCAAATGGTGCAACTCGACTGGGACCCCAGAGGAAGGGTACGTGAGCCCAACAGATCCCAGCCTTGGACTTTGTCACCAAGAATTTCTATAAAAGTGTGGTGAAGAACTTGCTTAGAGTCATTAACCGTTTTGTAATTCTGTCCAGGTTCACACAGTATCAAAGGATGATGGGCACACTGGCCCAGTGTGAATTCTCCATGGGGAAGACGTTGATGGTTTATGACATGAATCTGCGTGAAATGGAGAATTATGAGAAAATCTACACTAACATAGGTAAGGTATAGGGATTTTGCTGACACTGGCTCTGACTATTTATAACCCAGACCCCCTTTGTATTTAATAACGCACACAAAGTGTTGACAACCTGTCATCTGTATATTCTCTTATAGTGGCTTGCATAAGTTTACACACCCATGCTAAAGTTGACTAAAAAGAGGAATATAAAACATATTTTGGATATTGATCTTAATGCCTTAATTAAAAAAATGAGGAAAAACCCAACCTTTAAGGACACCAGTGTTCTTTGTGAATGAAGAATGTATCGTAAATAAATAAATGTTCTTCCTTAAAATACAGCACAAGTATACTATATTAAAATATTAATACACAGCCTGTACGATACGGAGAAAGCAGCCCAACTGGAACTGCTGCAAAGTCTTGCAAACGCTGTCTCATTAACCAGTGATCACTGGACGTCAGTGAGTAATCAACATTATTTAGGAGTTACTAAACACTATGTTGACTCTGGTAAGGATAGGGATTTTTAGTTTTTAATTAGGTACATGGAGGAATTGTGCAATAATGACAGATTCACACATTTTTCTTTTGTTTACAGTAAATAAATAATTACAAATCTTAAAATCAAGTTCATAAAGTCACTTTCTTTGCATTCGTTTGATTCCCAATCAAGATACACTGGTAAGAATTGCTTTCGATTGTTAATCTGTACTTAAAAACTGTTCTGAAATGCAAAATAATAGAATTTTAATCATGTGATAAAATATGTGATTAATCGCGATTAACTATAGAAATTCAGCGATTAATAGCAATTTAAAAAAAAATGTAATCGTTTGACAGCCCTATTTACTATACATTATTCATTCACAAAGAAAATTGGTGTTTTTTAATGAAGGCATTATGATCAATATCCAAAATATGTTTTTTTATTCCTCTTTTTAGTCAACTTTAGCATGGGTGTGTAAACTTATGCAAGCCACTGTATATAACAGAAATACTCATACTTTCTATGTGGTAACTAGCAGCACTGGGCCACCAGGGTCACCACAAAACAATGTCTGTGTTTGTGTTATAAAGGTGTTAACATTGTCACCACCTTGTCTACGTTGCAGAACAAAGCATCGGGTCTGCACACGAGAAGATAGCAGAATGCAAAAAAGAAATTCAGCGAGCAAAGAGAATACGGAAGAATCGACAAGGTAAGAATATTTTCAGTGCTCCAGATCGATTTAGGCAATTATTTACAAAAAAAAGATGTAATACTTGTAGTGTTTTACATAGACTGAGAGATACCTAAGGCAACGATGGAGATGTAGTCTAACCATGTTCAAGTAAAACCAATACATTGAACAGTTACATAGTAACATAGTGCTGAAACTGTTAGTAGATATTCTGTCATTTAGTAGCTTCTCTGATGTGAGGATTTGTTTTTTTTTTTTTAATATATATTATTGTAAACTAAATATATCTTTAGGTTTTGGACTGTTGGTCAGACTAAAGAAGCAATCCTTTTGACTTGTGATTGGCATTTTTTGTTACTTTCTGACATTTTATTTTTTACTGTAAAATCGTCAGATTAATCAATACTGAAAAACCTAAATTGTTCACAGGGGAAACTATATTTCTCTGAGGAGCTCAGCAATGTTTGTCTAGCAGGTTATTACAGTTTATTATTACAACCGCAAACTCGTTTGTAATTCATGAAACGGACGCTCACGGATTGAGTTTAAACAAATGATGAATCATAAGGGTGATTTGTGTAATTTTATAAATCGAGCAGTAGACACATTGTTTTACCAGCAGCCTTCAGACATCCAATGTGTTTTTAGCAGTAATAACAGATGGATAGAGAATGCATTTCAAAATGGAAATGACAAATTTAAATGGTAGTCAATAGATTTCAGATTTGACAAAAGGTTAAAAAAAGATAAATGTATCTGCATTTTTTTTCTTTTGCACTGAAGTCATCATTCATTTTAGAAGAATTGGTGCCAATATAGGTTGTCAAAATAATGTATATACATATTTGTGGTTAGTTGGCTAGTTTGAATCTTTTTCCTTGGCTCACATTTTCTCTCTTTCTTTTCTTTTTTTCCCTTTCAGAGTACGATGCTTTAGCTAAGGTTATCCAGCAGCACCCAGACCGCCATGAAACGCTGAAGTGAGTCAGCTTCTCATTTGTTTCATCCAGATATTGAGTTGTTCTACTTCACGTGTTAGAGCAGTTTTGGTTTGGATAATCCGATGATGTGCTTAATGTTGGTTTGGTCACTTCCAGGCAGTTGGAGGCGCTTGACAAAGAACTCCAGTTACTGTCTCGCACCAAGGAGAACGTAGATGCAAAAGTAAAGCCAAGTACAGTTATCATCTCTTCTAACTCTAATGTCTTCAATCATTAGCAATCTTGTATTTCAAATTGTTCTCTTCCTATTGTCCCACACAGTTGGAATTAAGAAAGAAGCAGTTCCATGTGCTACTCAGCACCATACAGGAACTACAGCAGACACTTGAGAGTGAGTAAACAAGGACATTTTGGGTGCCATACTTGCCATTGTTTGTGCTTTTCGATTTCCCTTTCACTCCCTCTGTTCTTTATTCTCAATAGCTGTTGATCTGTACATTTGTTTTAAAAAAACCAAACCATTGATATGTTTAGCTGTGAAGTTCTGTAAAAGTAAAGGTACCTATGCCTTGCTAATCATTTTTTATCTTTCCTAGATGACGAGAAATCAGACAATGACGACATCAATCAAGAGAGCCCTGCAGAGAATGGGGAATGAATTTGAAGACGTGAAGTGAACCGCTTTTAAATGATTTTTGTTTTTGCTTAAAAATACTTTTTGTATGTATTTTTGAATAAATTTGACTTGTGAACATCTTGTTCAATTTCTTTCACAACATTTCTCATATAACATAATTCTGTTTGCAAGGATTTCATGATGGAAAAGGACTATGCAAGAGAGATACATCAGACAGATATTAAATAACAGGAATAAAAGTTGAAGAGAAAAGCATTCATTAATGGTAATCAAGAAAAAAATGAATTCAATCATGGAAGATGCTTGGTTGGACTATCTCTTATATGTATATTTTTATCTGTAAAACCACAAGGGGGAGCTAAAGTACTTATGTTTATACTGATACTATTTGTGAGTAGTCATGAGCAAGCTCGATGTACGGTTTACCACATCCATCAAGAATCAAACGGATAGAAGACAGTCCTAGGCAGCTAAAATAAGAGTGGTTTAATGGATTTTTAGGAATTGGAAAGAATTGGTCATTACTGTTCATATATGTAGTGTAATATGAAGGTGCTGCACATCCTCTACTGCTATACTATTCTGGAAGAAGACAGATCAGGATTGTAGTAATTGTCCATTTGATCAATGTTTAGTAGTAGTAGTCAGAGTATCCATCATTTCCTTTAAAGTCAGTAATTGTTCATGTTGAGAATATGTAACTCTTAAGTAAAAAACAAAAACTATTTATTTTAAGAGAAAAGATTGAGTAGTCTTGCCTGTAAAAGCAAGTTGGAATAACCACATTAGACAGTCAATTCAAGTCGAACCGTTGCTTTATTTAAACAAATACATTTGAACAAATATATAAAAAAAATGATGCATTTGAAAAATGTTTAATTCTGTAATTATAAATTAAGAAACACAAACTATGCTTGTTTAAAGGGGTCCAGCCATCAGTAGGAAACAATGACAAAGCATCAAAATATTGGCACAATATCAATAATCTTTTCTGGGGATGATAAGTTATAATATTAATATATAATATTAAAACAGTTATGTTTGGAGCTGTGTTGTCAGCTGTTTGTTTGCTTAAGTTGTTGTCTTGTTGACAGTTGTTTTGTATTGCACTGATCAGGAGTAGTGCTCCGAATTGCCTTGTATTTACTACAATGACTATAAAATCTTTCTATTCTATTCTATAAGTTCCCTGGAAGGAATTGAACTAGGGTGTGACCTATATAGTGTGCTCTATATAGTGTGCTCCTATGATCTGCTTTTGCCGTGTGAAATAACAGGCATAACTTCTTTAACCGGAATACATATTACAGTACAATTAAAACGATCCCCCGCAAACCTGTTTGTAACCTGTTTTGACTTAGCTGTTACATCTAAAGCAAATGTGTCCATTTAACAATTGACACGTTTAAAAACATTTAGCATAGCAATCCTGCAACCACAAATGTACTGTGTTTGCTAAATGAACAAGGTACAGTGAACTCATGCTGTTCGAGGCCTGGAAGGCCTCATCTAGAACTCCACCAGGTATCTGCGCGCCTTCATGAGGCGGTTAAGGCGACTCTGCAAAGCAGCCCTCTTGCTGCCAATGTCAAGATCCTCCTTTAGCAAGAACTCCAAATTCTCTCTATCCTGAAGCATCTGCAGCATCTCCCTCTGCAGCTGGACGGCAGACTCCTGCAACATCTGGTAGCGGATCACCAGCGGGATCTGGTCAGCCAGACGCTGGCTGGCAATCTGAAGAAGGAAAAATAATGTAAAGTTTGACAGACAAGGGAAGAATGAGGGTCTAAACCTTGCTGTAATTGTTTTTGTTTATGAATCATCCCTCTCCATTGAAACTTACTTTGTAGTATGATTTAAGGTGCAACATCAGCTCCTGGAGCGTTGCATGATTATCCATGCTGTACACAACACTCCTTCCTTTATGAAGTTGTGATATGGGATACAGTTTGCCTTCCTCCTCCTCCTCATCCTCCTCTCTTTTCCTGTCACTCAAACTGCTGCTGTATGTCCTGTCCTGAGAGTAAACGATCAGCTCCATCTTGAACTGGGTTCTCAGCATGGCTTCAGCAGTGGACTCTTTTTGTTGCTTGATGGTTTCGATCTTTGTCTAGAAAATAAGATTCTGGTCAGTGTGAACACTATATTATGCATTTTGAATTTTGATAGACTCATTAAAGATTGCTACTTTGGCTATTTTAATGAGGTTAGGAAATCCAATGAAGCTACTTATGGCCAGCTGTATGAACACCTTCCGAACAGCATCTGGAAGAAATGCAAATACAAGAAGATGAAGCAGCTTGATCTCCACCATGCACTTTAATGGTAGCTGTATGATAAGAAAAGAAAATTAGAGTAATAAAGTAAAACATATACCTCCTATATCCTTGAGTTTCTTGACAGCGGGTTCTTCCAGCTCTCTGATCTGGTCCTTGACCATGACCTCAAAGGTCTTGTAGTTGATGAAGCCCGGCAGTTCTCTTCCACGGTATTTCTCTTCATATGTCTCCACCTCTCTCTCAATCCTCTTGCTAACTGCAACACACAAACGTATATTTCAGAGTCCTGCTGATGGACATCTGTAGACCAGATCAAAATGATACACTCACACTTTTCTCCGGAGTGGTCCAGGTGGGCATTCCACTTCCCAAACTCTCTTCTGAGTGTAGAAAAGACATTGAGCTGGTCTCCACACTTGAGTTCCTCTCCTGTAGTCAGACTGATGGCATCCTGAGTGAATGCTGTCACTTTCTGCAGCACACACGTGACAGCAGAAACAATTGTTTACAGGGGTTTTATGTTTATGTAATACTTTTTTAAATGCATCCACGGTGAGCATTTTATAGCCAGGTAAATGTTATGTAGCATGAGGAAGCTCACATCAATGAGGAAGAAGAGTCTCTCAGCTGCATCCATTGGGGGTCCAGTGCCGTATCTCTCCAGCTCTACTTGAGTCTGTGCTAGTTTCTCCTCTATCTGCTCTTCCAGTCGAGGCAGAGATCTCTGTGAATTACACATGGGCAGAAACGTTTAACAACTAAAGTAAGCAAAGCAATGTATGGTAAACTCTTAATTTGAGGGAGTAAGAATTCACCTCAATGTGATGCACCAGCTCAAGTGTGAGTTTCTCAGCCAGTTTAGGAACAGTAGCGTGGCCGTCATTGTAGAGAGGTCTACAGGAAGAATTAAAGGCTACTGAGTACATGTCATGTCATATAGAAAATCACAGCATTAATAATTTACCGTGAAAATGTTTACCTGAAAAAGAATAAACTTACTGAAAATGCACATGATCGTTGAAGAAGGCTTTCTCTCTTTCTATAGCTTCAGTCAGAGACACCTTGTCTGTGATGTCCTTCTGACCCCTGCACCGGACGATCATGTAGCCCTTCTTCAGGTGGATGACCTCATTATGGACAATATCAACCACTGTCTCTTCTGTGCCTTTGTCCACCAGGTCAGGCTTGGTCAAGATACCTGAGAGAGAAAGACAAACAGACAGTGACCTATCTAATAGTTAAGTAATTTGTCCAAGTGGTCCTTTTCTAAAATCAGCCCTATTTACCCAGAGTCCTCTCCCCATCAGGATCCACCTCCTGTGCCATCTTCAAAGCCTCTGTGGTTGCTATGTCCACGTTGCATGGAACAACCACCAAGCTGATGGTTTCTTGTCTTTTGATGAACTTCTGGATCAGTCTCTTTATCTGAAAGAAGAGATGGAGAGATGTCAGAGTGAGGGAGCTGGAAAGGCATGGAAATGTAGCAGATGGGGGTTCAGTGCCTTGCTCAAGAGGACCCAGGAGGTGAACTGGCACCTCTCCAGCTACCAGTCCACCACCAGTCCGTATGGGGACTTCAACCGCAAACACTCCGGTTCCCAACCCAACTCCCTACTGACTGAGCTACTGCCACCCCAAATCACTATTGTGCTTAAGTATATAATGAGTAAAAAATGACAGGACCAAAGTGTACAGCCTTGCTATAATCCATAAACCTCACTGTCAATTTTTATTTATTTTTTTTTATCTTTGGAACAACTTTCTACCCAAGACATTGCCCTGATAAAAACTGCTGACAGTGGGCTTGGGGGACTGAACTGGCATACCTGGTCTCCAATGTTCTCTGGTTGTCCCTTTACAGCCACCCTGGCGATGCCGGGCAGGTCAATGAGCGTCAGGTCTGGAACATCAGGAGAGCAGATCTCCAGACTGATGAGGTCATCACTGATCCCCACCCCGACCCCGGCCATTTCATCCTGAGCTGGAGAGAGAAGACATGATGTAAAATGAGTACAAAAGGTACAAAGTGCTGATCACTAAAGCCTAAAAAAATTCAGTAGCTCCACCAATACTTGGCTTTTTATGGTGAAATGTAATACTGTACCTTCTCTAATCTTTTTCTCCACATCTGCGGGGTCTTCTATCTCTTTCTCACAGTCCTGGTAGCTTATCTTTCCGTACCACTCCTCTCCTTCACGCCTTCGCTTCATCTTCAGTTCGAGAGGACATCTTGTCACAATGCCTGAATTAATGAAGAGTGAATTATGATGAGGGGACAAAGTGAAATCCAGTGTGCTTGTGAAAAGCAGTCAGCACTCTTAGAAAACACTTGATATCATCTTTATAAAGTTGGGTCAATCTTATTCATCTTCAAAACATGTTCCAGACATAATAAATATGGTAGAGAAGTCTAACACCAATGTCATAATTGTCTTGGCAAAATCCATGACCCAAATGTAAACAGGGACATTTCTGTAGTGTGGCTTTATGTACACATGGTGAACACTATACCTGCTAAATAGTATGAGCCATTGTGGGCATGTTAGCACGCTGACATTAGCAAAGCACCTACATATAGACTGGAGAACAGACAGGAATGGGGGGAGAGAGGGGATGACCCACAGCAAATGGCAGCGGGTTGGAATGAAACCCAGTGCATGCTCGAACGCAGAGATCTTCAACATGGGGTCCCTGACCCCTAGGGGGTCCTCAGAGTTACTGCAGCAAATTATTGTTAACTTCAAAAACCTTAACTGTTGGTAACTAACTATTTTATACCATATACTGTATGTAGTAGAGGGTCCCTGATCCATCCCTCTCAGTTAAAGGAACACGCCGACTTATTTGGACTTTAGCTTATTCACCGTATCCCTCACAGTTAGATAAGTCCATACATACCCTTCTCATCTCCGTGCGTGTCGTAACTCTGTCTGATGCCCCCACCGCTAGCCTGGTTAGCACAGATCCTGGAGGTAACCGGCTCCATCTAGCCTACCGCTAGATAGCATGTTAGCTGACAAAATAACGCCAACATGTTCCTGTTTAGATGTTGTGATTTGTATATTCACAGTGTGATGCCCTTTGGTGTCATTTGAGCGTTTTTGCTGTCTACATTGAGGAGGTGTGTTTTGACTTGTGCCTCCTGTTGTCTCCAGAGGCCTGTACTACGAGGCGAGATTTGGCGTTAACAAGCTAACTTCAGGTTCAACACAGGGTTTTCTGTACTACGAAGGTGGATCACTTGTGATCGGGTTCAATCGCCGTGGTAACTTATGCTGAACGCCTAACCTGGTCGGGAGCAGGTTATGTTGGAGATTAGAGATCAACCAGTGTAAAAGCACCGCCTACTGACCAATCAATACTAATAGAGAGAGGGAGAGAGAGGGAGAGAGGGAGAGAGGGAGAGAGAGAGAGAGGGAGAGAGGGAGAGAGAGAGAGAGGGAGAGAGAGGGAGAGAGGGGTGCGCACATAAAAGTTAAAACATTTAGAGACCGACAACCCCGTTAACATTCCCTGATGTGTATATTTATGAAATATATATATTGTAATGGGAGGGAATTACATATCGGCTCGGCATCTTGAGCCGTGTGTTGCCAATGCGCACATCAGTTTGAATTTTGTTTTTATATATTTTATTTGCTCTCACGATGGCTTCCCACTGCCAGGGTTGCAACTGAAATACTAGGCTAAAGCAACGACAGTTTATGGAAAGTGCACAAGTGTAATTATGATAATCAGATCTTGGTCGTGACTGATGGGGAAGTGATATTAATAAGCGTTGTGATTTACGCATCTACAGCGTCGGCTATTTTTTTGCCAGCTTTCCTTCCTGTTTTAGGAAGCAGCGACTGTATTGCGTTTTGCCTGCAAAACCGTGTCTGTGTTATTCATATTTATGTAGAATTATAATTTCCTCTTCTTATGTAAAATATAAGCGGCTCTGGTAGATGTTTGCGATTGGTCGTGCTGTGCAAACCGCCTCTTTTATGTGAATGCGCGCGCCGCTGGATTGGGAAACCCTGGGTTGACTGAACTAGTTGATAACCAGCGTCGTGATACAGCTTATGCAGGACCGCAGGTGTTAGGTTAGGTGAAGCCGGGTAACTGAAAGAAATCCAGGACATGTTGATCTCGCTTCGTAGTACAGGCCTCAGGTTACTAATTGCAGTAACTCAGCTCACCTGGGTCTGGTGTGCTGAGGCCTCTTAAGCTGCAGTATCCTCTGTCTCTCCCCCTCCCTGCTATCTCCACAGGCACACCAAGGTTTGACTTGGTTAGGTTATGTTCTCCTAGGTTTGCCTTTTGCTGAGTTTACACTTTACAACACCAACACACACTCACTCATGCACACACCACTGCTTCCACTGACTTCTACATCTTATTCTGTATCTTGTTAATTTGGTTCCATTTGGTTTAATAAAGTATTGTCTAAACATTCAACATGGTGTTGTCTCCCTCTTTGTTATGACCACCTGAGCCAGGTCATGACAACAGCATGTACAAATAACAAGGTCACATGAGACACTCTCTCCACTCTCGCTGTAAAAATGGAGATGAGCAGCGGCGCGCCTTCCGTGGTCCATGCAGCTTCAGGTTTATAATGGACGCGCTCTGCCGTGGAGATGCTGCGTCAGATGTGTCGCGTTTGTGCTCCGTGTATTTCTGTCGTAGTTTCCACCTCCGATGTAGAGCAGCGTACAGCCACTTCCCTAAACTTTTGCTCATTTAGAGACCTGGGGTCTCATTTATAAACGTGGCGTACGCACAAAACGGGGCTGAAAATGTTCGTACGCCACTTCCCACGCAAAGGTTGTGATTTATAAAAAACAAACTTAACGGGAGAATGTGCGGACCTCCACGCAAACTCTGACCCATGCGTACGCACATTTTGGAGACAAAATAGGAATTGGCGACGCATATGGTGAGGTGGTGAACTGAAGTCGGACTGCAGAAAGTAAATGGGAATAACGATTACTCGTAATATTTTCAAGTATTAATATGCCTCACGCACATTTTTTCACTCTATATCATCCACTGAAGAAGGAGTCTTTCCGGGATAGGTTATCCCAGATGACTCCGGAGGCAGTTGCAAGGTACCGAAGGGCCCGAAGGGCTGCAGCCTCTGCCGTGAAAGAGGCAAAGCAGCGTGTGTGGGAGAAGTTCGGAGAAGACATGGAGAAGGACTTTCGGTCGGCACCAAGGTGCTTCTGGAAAACCGTTCGCCACCTAAGGAGGGGGAAGCGGGGAACCATCCAAGCTGTGTACAGTAAGGATGGGACGCTGTTGACCTCAACTGAGGAGGTAATAGGGCGGTGGAAGGAGCACTTTGAGGAACTCCTAAATCCGACTAATACGCCCTCTATGGTAGAGGCAGAGCTGGAGGATGAGGGGGGATTGGCATCAATTTCCCTGGTGGAGGTTGCTGAGGTAGTTAAACAACTCCACAGTGGCAAAGCCCCAGGAATTGATGAGATCCGTCCAGAAATGCTTAAAGCTCTGGGTGTGGAGGGGTTGTCTTGGTTGACACGCCTCTTCAACATTGCGTGGAAGTCTGGGACGGTGCCTAAGGAGTGGCAGACCGGGGTGGTGGTTCCCCCTTTTAAAAAAGGGGGGACCAGAGGGTGTGTGCCAATTACAGGGGTATCACACTTCTCAGCCTCCCCGGTAAAGTCTACTCGAAGGTGCTGGAAAGGAGGGTTCGGTCGATAGTCGAATCTCAGGTTGAAGAGGAACAATGCGGATTCCGTCCTGGTCGTGGAACAACGGACCAGATCTTTACTCTTGCAAGGATCCTGGAGGGAGCCTGGGAGTATGCCCAACCAGTCTACATGTGTTTTGTGGATCTGGAGAAGGCGTATGACCGGGTGCCCCGGGAGATACTGTGGGAGGTGCTGCGGGAGTACGGGGTGAGGGGGTCCCTTCTCAGGGCCATCCAATCTCTGTACGACCAAAGCGAGAGCTGTGTCCGGGTTCTCGGCAGTAAGTCGGACTCGCTTTCAGGTGAGAGTTGGCCTCTGCCAGGGCTGCGCTTTGTCACCAATCCTGTTTGTAGTATTTATGGACAGGATATCGAGGCGTAGTCGGGGTGGAGAGGGGTTGCAGTTCGGTGGGCTGGGGATCTCATCGCTGCTTTTTGCAGATGATGTGGTCCTGATGGCATCATCGGCCTGTGACCTTCAGCACTCACTGGATCGGGTTCGCAGCCGAGTGTGAAGCGGCTGGGATGAGGATCAGCACCTCTAAATCGGAGGCCATGGTTCTCAGCAGGAAACCGATGGAGTGCCTTCTCCAGGTAGGGAATGAGTTCTTACCCCAAGTGAAGGAGTTCAAGTACCTTGGGGTCTTGTTCGCGAGTGAGGGGACAATGGAGCGGGAGATTGGTCGGAGAATCGGCACAGCAGGTGCGGTATTACATTCAATTTATCGCACCGTTAGACGAAAAGAGAGCTGAGCCAGAAGGCAAAGCTCTCGATCTACCGGTCAGTTTTTGTTCCTACCCTCACCTATGGTCATGAAGGCTGGGTCATGACCGAAAGAACAAGATCCAGGGTACAAGCGGCCGAAATGGGTTTCCTCAGGAGGGTAGCTGGCGTCTCCCTTAGAGATAGGGTGAGAAGCTCAGTTATCCGTGAGGAGCTCGGAGTAGAGCCACTGCTCCTTTGCGTCGAAAGGAGCCAGTTGAGGTGGTTCGGGCATCTGGTAAGGATGCCCCCTGGGCGCCTCCCTAGGGAGGTGTTCCAGGCACGTCCAGCTGGGAGGAGGCCTCGGGGGAGACCCAGGACTAGGTGGAGGGATTATATCTCCAACCTGGCCTGGGAACGCCTCGGGATCCCCCAGTCGGAGCTGGTTAATGTGGCCCGGGAAAGGGAAGTTTGGGGTCCCCTGCTGGAGCTGCTACCCCCGCGACCCGACCCCGGATAAGCGGATGAAGATGGATGGATGGATGGATATATCATCCACGTTACCATGAAGATTAAATCCAGCGGTGTTATTTGCGCTTGTACTTAGTGATACTTGTTCCATAAACACATTGTAAAATCCAACTCAAATCTTTAATAAAAATGTGTTCTTAATGTTTAATCGGCGCTGTCTCGCCGTCACATTGTCCACTGCGGTCACGCCATCTGTGCTTCAGAGAAGCGCGGTCACGCCATCTACGCTTAAAAATATAGTGCGCGTCTACACAAGGTTGCGTGGTAGGCTCAAGGTGTATGCGCTTGGTGTCGGCAGACTATATTCATAATAAAATAAATAAAATCAAATTGTTTTCTGCAAACTCCACCAGATTATTGTTATACATCTCACTGACTAACACTGTGGTGATTCTCATGTTGTTCTACGGTTTTATTATTTAATAATTGCCTGCCAAAGTCCTATATTGGAGGTGCCATAACAAGAGTCCATAGTTTCAGGCAATGATTGACATAGTTGAGTACAGTGCATCACTTAATACACTCATACTGAAAATCAAACAATGTTACTGCATCCTTTTGTAGATTTTTGGAAGCAAAGTCCCATTCAGCTGCTGTAAAATTAAAATGAATGCATGTATCATTGAGGTGATTAATTGTCATATGCACATTTTAGGAGGTTACTTCCTCAACAAAAGATGCAAAAGAGGGGTAAAGAGTAAATGATGCCCGGCCATAGGCTACATGTGTGCTGACTCAGATATAATTAGAAAAGTCGACAGGAGAATAATGAACCTTAAGTAGGCCTATCCATCCATCTTTTTTGTCTCAGTGACTGGAACTTACCACTTCCTCTTGGCAGAGCCACACCTGACAGCGCCTCCAACACGGAGCTCTTCCCCGAACTTTGGTCTCCAATCACGGCGATAGCTGGCAGCGCCAAGTCCTTCTCTACACCCAGAGAGCGAAGAGAGTCAATGAGGTCGATGCAGGGACGCACCTTCTCCTCATACTGTTGGTTCAGAGTGTTCATGCTGATGACTTCTTGTTATCTGGAAAGCAATTGTGTTTAAAATAGGATTACAACCGCAAAAAAGTGCCATTCACTGAAACCGTGCCGAGCTACAATTGCAGATACTCGAATGCCGAAACTTAAGTGTGACGTGACGGATGTCAACTGCG
The DNA here is from genome assembly GCF_031162955.1 of Sander vitreus. Taxonomy (NCBI): domain Eukaryota; kingdom Metazoa; phylum Chordata; class Actinopteri; order Perciformes; family Percidae; genus Sander; species Sander vitreus. Next base: position 7,316,902 of record NC_135858.1, read on the forward strand.
GATTGGTTCAGGGATGCAGCGGTAAAAGGAAATGAAAGTTAACTTGGGTTTCGTTTCCTTGGCTTTCTTTCTTACTTTTTTTTCTTGACTGTCATAAGTTAGTCAGTACTGCTAATGTAGGCAGATGAACTGTAATACCAATCCTTACTAAAAATGTTATGAGTTATTGTTTGAGCAAAATATTCTACGATTTATATTTGATTACAAAATAAAATAACCTCCTAAGTAGTCTGCCTGACCATTTTCTAGCCTCAGCCCACTTGCAGGGGCAGAGCAGGCTCTATTTCCTTAGGAAGAGAAGGGCAGGCTCTATTTCCTTAGGAAACTGGGGTCCTTTAATGTCTGCAGAAAACTCCTGCTTATGTCCTACCAGTCTGTCATGGCCAGTGTCCTTTTCTATGCTGTGGTATGTTGGGGAGGCAGCACTAGGAAGAGGGATGCTGGACGACTGGACAGGCTGGTGAGAAAAGCTGGCTCTGTGGTGGGCATGGAACTGGAGTCACTGACATCAGTTGCAGATAAGAGGACCCTGAACAGACTGCTCTCTATAATGGACAATGACTGCCACCCCCTGCACACCACTTTCTCTAAGCAGAAGAGCATGTTCAGTGGTGGGCTCCTGTCTCTGTCTTGCAAAACAGCTGTGTAGGTCATTTGTCCCTAGAGCCATTAATCTCTTCAATGCTACACAGAAGGGGAGGAGTGTGATTCTGAAGTGTTTTAAGTCTGCTCTGCACACATCCCTTTATACCATGCCTTCATCCAGGTGCCTTTATGCATACATATAAACTACCCTGGACTGGACTGATTGCCACTGTTGGCCACCCTTACTGGCTATATTAGCCACCTGCCCATTTGATTTTACTAGCTTGCCTGTATGGTCAATACACCACCCTGTTCTTTTTGTCTGTATGGACATTTTTCAACTTTAACGTAACATTTTCGTCTTTCGTCTTTCATTAGTGTCTATGTATAGTTAAGTAATTATTATTCTATTTTTGATATATGTGTAGCCTGTTGTACTTGAGTAGGTAGAGAACTTGCACTGAAAATGGACTTGCACTGAAACTCTCTTACACTATGTTACCATTGCACCTTTCTGCATTTTTTTGCTACAATTTAATTTTACTGTAAGGGCACACTATTGAGATCTTCCTTTGTATTTTTGTAGTATGTATGTGTACGTGGATGTCATATTTCTGTGTGCATATGTGTGTGTGTATGTGTATAAGCTATTGGACACCTTAATTTCCTTCAGGATTAATAAAGTATCTCTATCTATCTCTATCTATCTAGCTATCTTAGTTTGTTGAACCCCTAAAGGTGTTCTTAATTTATAAAGAAACAATTTTTTTACTGTAAAAATCTTTTAAGAAAATAAAATTGATGTATTTCATTTAACCTTGCATAATGCTTTTCTTTCTCAGCAGCCATATTCACTTTCTGTTTTAATCTCCTCAAATAAAATCCACATTTTTTTCAGATCATGTCTCTCCCCCTTCTGTGGTAATTAGTATTACAGTTGTACATATCCTATTAGGCTATTACCCTCAGGCTCCTACAGTGTCCCCTTGTCACATTCTGATGTTGCTGGTCAGTTTCTTGAAGGCTTTTGTCCATCTTATATTCTTTCTCTCTAAGCAAATTTTTTGTGCTTTAGTGCACCACTTGTAGGGACTCCCACCGTTTAATTTAATTTAATTTAATTCTTTATTGATCCCCAATGGGGATTCTTTGGGGATTCTTTGTACAGTAGATTCCTCAACAAAGATGAAAGCTGCTTCACAAATATAACAATGGGCCACTGAAACCTCTACAGATGAACCTCCGGACCAGCTGTTGATGACTTGAGGAGACTTATCAAAGTTATTATTTTATTTTCAAGCATACTGAACCCTTAACTGAACACTGCCTCTCTAGTTTGAAATATTATTTGGGCATCTTGTGCCTTTATTAAATAGCGCCAGTTAGATGACAGGAAGGAAGAGAGAGATGCAACAAAGGTAAAAGTGAAAACAACAACATAATATAACAGATGGCAATAATGTAGAAATAATTTCTGACTGTTCTAAGGTATTGTTACCTCATTGAGCAGATAAGCCGATTGCATACACACAAACAGGAATTTCACGGATATCTTTGTACGGCTGTGATTTTTTTGTTGTGCCTCTCTTGTTACCTGGCAGTATATGTTGTAGCCTACAAGTTGGCATGCTGCCCTCTTTTACACAGCTGCTGTAAAACCAGCCATGCCGGTTTTAAGATTTCCGCCTCCCAGTTTATAATGGAGATGTGTTTACAGTGATGAAAAAATTTGATTTGTCTTTTCAGAAAAAAATGTCCCAGTTCAGTTTTTACGGGAACTGATTTGTACCAAAGAAATATATAGTCTCTATGAAAGCTGTTGACAGCATCAAAATTAAGCTGGTGAACACTGGACCATCTAGCATTATAAACCATTTACTAAGATTGGTGGAGACCAAAACAGAGCGAAAAGGAAAGGAAAACAGCATTTTGTCGAGTGGGCAGAAACACAACTGAATGCTAATGTTGCTTCATGTCTGCTGAATGTCTGGCAGTGGATAACATGTTAGCCAAAACAACTTTATAAAACATAATGTATCAGAGTGGTATGTTTTTCAGCTTGTGGTTCTTCTGCCCCATGGCCAAAAATCAATGACTGCAGCTTTAAATATTATCTGACACTGGTGGTCCCAGAGGCATCGTTAGGCCTGGGTGTCCCGGGCTACTAACAGCCCCCAAATTTTTTATGAATAGCCCCGGATCGCTCTCTCTCTCTCTCTCTCTCTCTCTCTCTCTCTCTCTCTCTCTCTCTCTCGCTTATTTTTTTTATTTATTTTTGCAAAAACAAGTATGATATAATAAAAGAACCCCAGAATGTCACATATAAATTAAAAAAACAAGTATTTTCAAAGGCACTCACAGTTCTTAATTTTTTTTTGTAGCACTCATGGTAGAACTGTAAATTTGTCCAGTTTATTTTTCAGAGCAAAACAAGGATACATTTTTTTTTTTAACAACAACCAGCCTGAATATGAAAACTCTCTGCTTCTGGGGGAATTTCTGAGTTTCAGAGTTGGCATATCTGCCATATTCTGTTTTGAATGTCAGGTAATTGCAGTTTAAAAAGCACTTTCTTGTGTTTTTGGTTTGGCGCACAACTAGGTGGGCCAAAATTTATTGTGAACCCAAATTTATATACAGGCCGGATCTAAATCTGCAAGGGGCCAGATTTGGACCGCGGGCCTTGAGTTTGACACGTGCTCTAGAGGGTGGTGAGAGTCAAACATTAGGTACTGGCCAGTGTGGGTCGGCTCCGATAAACTTCCACCTGGACCTGGATTTCTATATTTTTTACCTAAATTTGATTTCTTTTTGGAAACATGTCTCTGTCTTGCTTCAGTCTACGAACTTGTGTAGCCTTTGTATAATGGTGTCAGTCAAGGCAGAGATAAGGCATATCTTGTGGTGAAAGTTCCCAGGTGGCATTGTTGGATAGTTAGTCAGGTGGCGGTTACTCCAGTGCCACTGCCCTTGCCACACTTGCCAATGTGTCCTGTTCTCGAGAATGCTAGGTCAATCTAACACAATCAGAATCACTTACTACACCTTTAACATTGTTATTTGAACTCAACTGCCAAACAAATACAACCCCAACCTTCAGAAGCTCCGCCCCCAGATTCAAAGACAGATAACTACTGGCCGGCACATTCAATACTGCCTCCCCCCTACCATCAAATGTTGCTGCCTATTGCTGATTGGCTGGAACAATGTTTTATGGCTCTTGCACTCCTTTGTTTGTTTTCCATTTACACAGCCAGGGCTGTGTATTAACACCGTTTATTTTAACGCACACAGAAAACAGAACTAGGGGACCGTGAGGAGATATTTACTGATTTTGACAAAGTTTATTGGATTAACATCACTTACTACACCTTTAAGGTAACTTCATTTATGTAGCACATTTCAGCAACAGCGCAATTCAAAGTGCTTCTATATTTATCACATTTTAATCCCACTAAAAGTTAGTTCTGACTCTGGGGACAGAAGGCAAACCTGTCTCAGATGACCTGACAGGTCTGGGTGGTTCATAATGTAGTGTGATGTCAGTGATAGCAAAGTGACACCTGGGAGAGAAAGAATCTCAGAATGATTGGCAGCACGCTGCTGGTTTTCGTGCTTCCCAGTCAACTGTAAACTGTATTCCTGGAATTTCTTCACTTTGAGCTTCCTAAGACTTTGTTAAAGCTGTAGACATATTATTTGTGTAGATACAGTTAAAAATTACATATCAGTTTTTTTTTATTGCTTAAATGAGCACATTGGCTGAAAAAGGACAATAATAGCTACATTTTGATGTATAAAGTATCTATGACAAGTAAATGTTGTAGGCGTGAGAGCAAGTTATAGAGGTTTTAAGACTATTTTTCAAGGCTTCCCACTCAAGTGATGTCATCACCCACTCTAAGTAATGCTTAAACAGTGATACCACAAAAACTGTGTATGAGATCACAAATCTGAATAAAACTGTAATAGCTAAAGGTTTTGTGAACAGTTTAAAGTTTGAATGTTGTCTGTAGGTGAAAGTATGTAGGAGGAGTAGCATTTCAAAAGGAAAGAAGCCTGAAGAGGATTTGCAGATTGCTCCATTGACTTTAATGTAAAATAAAAATTGAAAAAGCTTAATGTTTTAAAAAGTATAAATAGCAGAAAGATGTTAAAATCCCATCATGTGATTAAAGAGCTGAACAGTTTGATATTTGAATGGTTTTTGTAGCTGAAAATATGCAGAAGTTAGAGGCGACCAGAAGAATAAAGAATCTGATAACAATACTGTGAATGCTGCTAAATCATCATTCAGGCAATCACCAATAATGTGGATATAATGACTAAGTATCTAGCCTCATATATCAATGTCGATGTCGATATAATATTGATATGTTGCCCAGCCGTAATTGCATGTGTTGTTGTTAAGTTATCTTAAAGCTAATTTTCATCTGCAGTCCCATGTGCTTATGTGCATTCCTGGATAATCATCTTTTTAATGAGGCAAAAGGCCAATTACAAAGTAGGCTTTTTTAGAAATTGGAACCTTTTGTTCCTGAACATAAACATGTATTTGTTAGAGTCCAGCTCTGTGTCCAGAGGCCCTCTGACTTTTTGTTTCTCCGTTTTAGAGACACACATTAACATTTAACTGCCCCTGCACCAATTGCTGTAGGCAACATTGCTTTTTAAATAATATACTGTAGAGTGTTTTCATTTACTTTCATGATTAGAGAGGCTGCTTTCAGTAGGCTAAATAAATGTTTCCACACACCCAGTGTGACGTTCACATATTAGAGAATGTTAATAATATTTTCCTCATTATTGTATTATTTCACCCACCCGCTTTTAATCCAAATCTGTCTGTGGATGGGCCGGTATATAACTATAAATATATTATCTCTGGTACAAATTCTGGAATTGGGAAAGGCCCCATGGTCTCTGATGTGGGCACCAGTACGGTTAAGCCACGCGTACTCAAAAGGTGATATGAAATCACAATGGTCATTTTAATTTATGTCAACTGTAATAGCACCAACAAATAATTGGAGGAAATAAGTTTTTGTATTCTTTCGCAAAAGAACAAAAGTATATAATAGAGAATTATGACTGCATGTTTTCTTTTGCTATTTCTTCATCATTACATTCTTACATTACCAATAGGTCACTCAGGTCTTCTGACCAGGGATTATTGGTTGTCCCACGCACTTGATTAAACACAAAAGGTGATCCATTAAAGTGGTGGCTCTCTATGTGGAATGCCCTTCCTATTCTTTTACGGTTTGTGATCTCTGTTGATGCTTTTAAAAAACGGCTTAAAACTGGCTTTTGGCTCAGGTTTGTAATTTTGTGTTTTTAAGTCTTTTTAATTTTTATTCCATTGTTATTTTACAATCGTATCATGTGAAACACTTTGTGACTGTCGGTGAAAGGTGCTATATCAAATAAAGGTACTCTATTCTTATCAAGACACAGCTTGTTTAAATAGTATTTGCAACTATGTCTTAATTTTTGGTGTCAACATAATCAATTTGAAGCATCACAACAACAGAGAGAATGCTAGATAAATCTAACACAATCATAATGCACTCACTCTTAGACACCATGCTCTGATCGCCTAAATGTTAAGGTACGTGTTCAGGCCAAATCATGAAATGGTGCATTAGTAACTTCTGGTTTTCAGAGCATGTTCTAATATGACGAGCTGTATAGACAATGACGATTCTACACTTAATACCCAAAGTGACAAATAATATACTTACTGCCCAACCATAAATGTATGTGACAAGCTGAAAAACAAAATCATGCTGTTCTAGAACTCCACCAGGTATGTGTGGGCCTTCATGAGGTGTTTGAGGCGACTCTGTAAAGCCACCCTCTTCCTGCCAATGTCATAATCCTCACTCAGCAACAACTCCAATTTCGGTTTATCCTGAAACATCTGCAACATCTCACTCTGCAGCTGGATGGCAGACTCCTGCAAGATCTGGTAGCGGATCACCAGCGGGATCTGATGAGCCAGATGTTGGCTGACAATCTGAAGAAGGAAAAAGATAGAAGAGTTGGACTAACGAGGCCAGTTATTAAAAACACATATCCTCTGTCTAAACTTTGCTGTCATTACTTTTGATCATGAATTATCCCTCTACATTAAAACTTACTTTGTAGTATGATTTAATGTGCAACATCAGCTCCTGAAGTGTTGCATGATTATCCATGCTGTACACAATACTGCTTTCTTTATGAAAGTTCGTGCCTTTGCATTTGTCTTCCTTCTCTTCCGCCTCTCTCATTCGGTCACTCAAACTGCTGCAACTGCTGTATGTCCTGTCCTGAAAGGAAACGAGCAACTCCATCTTGAACTGGGTTCTCAGCATGGCTTCAGCAGTGGACTCTTTTTGTTGCATTATGGATTTGATCCTTGCCTAGAAAATAAGATTCTGGTCAGTCTAAACACTGCCAAAACAGAATGCAAATTAAATTGTGAGAGCCAAAAATACTGATGACAATCAAATCATTACAAAATCAATATCAAACCCATTAAAGAGTACTACCTCGGCTGTTGTAATGAGGTTAGGAAATCCAATGAAGCTACTGTGGGCCAGCTGTATGAACACCTTTCTAACAACATCTGGAGGAAATGGAAATACAAGAAGATGAAGCAGCTTGATCTCCACCAAGCACTTCAGCTGTATGGTAAGACAATAAAACTTGATTAATAAATAAAAACATTTAAATGTATCATATATTGAATCATATACCTCCTATTTCCTTAAGTCTCAAGACAGCGGGTTCTTCCAGGTGTTTGATCCGCTCCTTGACCATGACCTCAAAGGTCTTGTAGTTGATGAAGCCCGGCAGTTCTCTTCCACGGTATTTCTCTTCATATGCCTCCACCTCTCTCTCAATCCTCTTGTTCACTGCAACACATAAACCAATATTTCAGAGTCCTGCTGATGGACATCTGTAGACCAGATCAAAATGATACACTCACAGTTTTTTCCTGAGTGGTCCAGGTGGGCATTCCACTTCCCAAACTCTCTTCTGAGTGTAGAAAAGACATTGAGCTGGTCTCCACACTCCTCTCCTGTAGTCAGACTGATGGCATCCTGAGTGAAGGCTGTCACTTTCTGCAGCACAACAAATATTTAATATAAACATTTAATATTCATACATGGTATTGAGCATTTGTCTTTGTAGGGAGGTAAATGTTAGGTGTTAGAGTTAGGAAGCTCACATAAATAAGGAGGACACGTCTCTCAGTGTCATCCGTTGGGGGTCCAGTGCCGTATCTCTCCAGCTCTGCTTGAGTCTGTTCTAGCTTCTCCTCTATCTGCTCTTCCAATTGAGGCAGAGATCTCTGCAAATCACACATGGGTCAAAAGTTGAAGGGCAGAAACATCGTCCATGCAAGTACACAAATACCTGGCCCCTCTGGTACAGACACGGGTCCCTGGTGAACATACTGAACGTGCGCTCTTACGCACCGGTGTAGGTTACAAACGTAAGTCCTCAAGAGGACAATATAGAGCTAAGATAGAGCTAATCAGAGTGTTTCCATGACCACAGTAGTAAGGGTGCACAATTAATCGCAATTTTATCGAAATCGCAATATGGACTAATTCTGAATGAAGTATTGTGGTGCTGCAGAGACGTCCCGGGCCTACAAATCCTATCCTACAGACTAAAGGAAAACATCTTTGTTTGGTACAGATTGTCGCAAAAATCACACTACATGACTATAGTACATTTTTATTTGTGTTTCAATGAAAATGAGAATGATGATCCAAAAATGTAACATTCCCTACAATATCGTGAATCATATCGCAATCACAACATCAGTCAAAATAATCGCAATTTGACATTTTCCTCATATTGTGCAGCCCTACACAGTAGTAAACAAACATGTCGTCTGTGGAGGAACGTGCGCTGCTGTGCTTTCTGCACGGATGGAAGAAAAAAAAAGAAAACAGACGATGGGGTGTGTGTCTGAATGAAGAGGTGACGAAGTGTCATAAATATGCTTTGGCATACAGACATGTTCAGATAGAGCTTCATCTAACTGGTCAGCCATGGCATTTTGAGCGGAAGTGTACCCAAACATAAGGGGGCGGCTTTCTCTTGACTCTGTTTCATGCTATAGCGCATCTAGCATGCACACTCAAAGTGCAGCTCACACATTTTTAGGTAACACAGTCCAGAACACGATGTTTGAAATCAGTCTTGCGTAGCTCTAATAGTGTCTGCATTCGCGTAATTGTTTCTGTTCTAACACCTAAAGTTTCATGACTAGCATATGCAGGATTGGATCCAAACGCAGACAATGCATGCAGAGTGGTATTAATGATGGGCAAAAATGAAAGAACAAATCTTTTTGAACGACTCTTTTTAGTGTCTGATATGTACTGTCCTGTCAAACCCATGGATGTGTGAAAAAAGCTGGATACAGCATTCGAGACAAAGCCCCATTCATTCATATGAAGCCAAAAATGTTGATGACCACCGCTGGCCGAGCCGGCTACTTCCGGTTTAGCACTCTGCTAACTTGAAGCGGATTAAATGATTTAATCATGCGGCTCTTCTAGACTTTGCAAATGTTATTGGAACGAATTGATCAAATTCTGATAATGAAAGAGTCATTTTGCAGGGGATGTGACGCTTCAAAAAATGGCCAACAGCTGTGTTGTAGAGGCTGACATACTATAATGGACTGCGTCAAAGAGAAACTGATGCCATATTTGCAAAAAGTATCAAATCTCGAACGGTTCAATACGTAGTCAATAAAGTAGTCAATAATAATCAATTCAAGTAACCGATTCTGTGAAAATAGTCGGTCTGCCCAGTGGTTTTATTAATGATTTATTGTCAAAGCGAGGGTATTTATGCTTACAGGCAGCTGCAGGTAGGCAGGTACAGATACAGGTTACAGGTAATAGAAGCTTGAAAGCAATAACACAAAGCAAGAAAGCGACATTGCAACTTTGACAAACTGGCAGAGTCCTGATAAAAAATAACTGCTATATGTACTACTGGGCTGATTAGGGGAAATGGGAAACAGGTGAGTGAATGAGTGAGTGAGTGAGTGAGTGAGTGAGTGAGTGAGTGGGAAGGTCAGCTGAGTGGTTCTAGAGGAAAAGGGGTTACAGCAGGCCAGATGAGGTAAAGTCTGAAGGCATATGGTAGTTGGATGAAGAATGATAACGCATGGGCATAGGGGAAGAGAGAGGTGGTTGAAGGAATGGACTAGATACATAAGGTGACTAGTCATAATTTATATAGTGAATTTTTAGGATGAAGCAATAAGACAAATTCACCTTAATGTGATGCACCAGCGTAAGTGTGAGTTTTTCTGCCAGTTTAGGAACAGTGGCATGGCCTTCATCATAGAGAGTCCTACAGCAAGAATAAAAAGTAACATCTGCACAAGTTGTCAAACCCTATAATTTGTATAATTACTCAAAAAGAATAAACTTACTGGAAATGCACATGATCGTTGAAGAAGGCTTTCTCTCTTTCTATAGCTTCAGTCAGAGACACCTTGTCTTTGATGTCCTTCTGACCCCTGCACCGGACGATCATGTAGCCCTTCTTCAGGTGGATGACCTCATTATGGACAGTTTTAACCACTGTCTCTTCTGTGCCTTTGTCCACTAGGTCAGGCTTGGTCAAGATAACTAAAAGAGAGAGAGAGATACCTAAGAACTGAGTAACCTAGGAGGTGCTTTCTCAAAATTAGCTCTGTAAGAGCCAATAACACACACACACACACACACACACACACACACACACACAAATATTTGATGGAAATAAATGAAACCAATGATTTCAACTGCAAATACGATTTGGACTTTCATTGATCAAAAAAGGTAAACAGTCTGTCAATTATTCTACCATTGGTACAGCACCTCAGGGGCTTAATGCTTGGGCTTAGCCTCTACAAGCTCAATTTACCCAGAGTCCTCTCCCCATCAGGATCCATCTCCTGTGCCATCTTCAAAGCCTCTGTGGTTGCTATGTCCACGTTGCATGGAACAACCACCAAGCTGATGGTTTCTTGTCTTTTGATGAACTTCTGGATCAGTCTCTTTATCTGAAAGAATGTATTCATATCATACATCAAGTTATAAGCTGTACAACTACCAAATCACTATTGTGCCCAAGTCAGTTCTTATCACATAATGAGGGAATATGACACAACTAAAAGTCTATAGCTTTGCTAGCGGCCCCCATTTCATGGCAGTCTAATTTGCTTTGCTATTTGGACTGAAGGTCTTGCTAGTGGAAATGTCAATATGGGAAGTCATTAATGAGATGTTGTGTAGGGGTAGGTGAAATAGGGCCCTGGTCCTTCCTTTTTTTGGTAGATTTCTATACTGGTTATATCTGGATAATCCACAGACCTCACTGTCAATATTTTTCCTTGGAACAACTTTCTTCCAAAGACAATGTCTATATGAAAACTGCTCACCATGTGTTTTGGGGACACTGAACAAGCACACCTGGGGGCCCAGTTACAGGTTTATTCCTTGAAGCAGAGGCCCAGGGTCCGAGCCCGACCTGCGGCAATTTCATAAACACTACCTTTAAAAAAACACAAGCATACCTGGTCTCCAATGTTCTCCGGTTGTCCCTTTACAGCCACCCTGGCGATGCCGGGCAGGTCAATGAGCGTCAGGTCTGGAACAACAGGAGAGCAGATCTCCAGACTGATGAGGTCATCACTGATCCCCACCCCGACCCCGGCCATTTTATTCTGAGCTGGAGAGAGAAGACATGATGTAAAATGATTAAAGGATGGAATTGCTGATCACTAAAACCAAAAAAAAAAAATCAGTAGCTCCAATACTTGGCTTTTGATGGTGAAATTTAAGAATGTTGAATACTGTACCTTCTCTGATCTTTTTCTCCACATCTGTAGGGTTTTCTATCTTTTCCTCACAGTCCTGGTAGCTTATCTTTCCGTACCACTTCTTTCCTTCTTTCTTTCTTTTCATTTTCAGTTCGAGAGGACATCTTGTCACAATGCCTGAATTAATGAAGAGTGAATTATGATGAGGGGAAAAAGTGAAATCCAGTGTGCTTGTTGAAATTATGAAAAGCAGTTGGCGCTCTTAGAAAACACTTGAGACCATCTTTATAAAGTTGGATCAATATTCTTCATCTTCAAAACATGTACCAGGCAAAATAAATATGGTAGAGAAGTCTAACACCTATGTCAACTTTTTCTTGGCAAAATCCATGACCCAAATGTAAACAGGGACATTTCTGTAGTGTGGCTTTATGTACACATGGTGAACACTATACCTGCTAAACAGTTTGAGCCATTGTGGGGATGTTAGCACGCTGACATAGGCAGCTGATTGTAACCTGATTGTATACACACAAACAGTGGTAATTAGTATTACAGTTGTACATATCCTATTAGGCTATTACCCTCAGGCTCCTACAGTGTCCCCTTGTCACATTCTGATGTTGCTGGTCAGTTTCTTGAAGGCTTTTGTCCATCTTATATTCTTTCTCTCTGCCACATTCACATGAAATCACAATGTGCTGAGTTTTTGAGAGTTATCTTAAAGCTAATTTTTTGTGCTTTAGTGCACCACTTGTAGGGACTCCCACCGTTTAATTTAATTTAATTTAATTTAATTCTTTATTGATCCCCAATGGGGATTCTTTGGGGATTCTTTGTATAGTAGATTCCTCAACAAAGATGAAAGCTGCTTCACAAATATAACAATGGGCCACTGAAACCTCTACAGATGAACCTCCGGACCAGCTGTTGATGACTTGAAGAGACTTATCAAAGTTATTATTTTATTTTCAAGCATACTGAACCCTTAACTGAATACTGCCTCTCTAGTTTGAAATATTATTTGGGCATCTTGTGCCTTTATTAAATAGCGCCAGTTAGATGACAGGAAGGAAGAGAGAGATGCAACAAAGGTAAAAGTGAAAACAACAACATAATATAACAGATGGCAATAATGTAGAAATAATTTCTGACTGTTCTAAGGCATTGTTACCTCATTGAGCAGATAAGCCGATTGCATACACACAAACAGGAATTTCACGGATATCTTTGTAAGGCTGTGATTTTTTGTTGTGCCTCTCTTGATACCTGGCAGTTTTTGTTGTAGCCTACAAGTTGGCATGCTGTCCTCATTTACACAACTGCTGTAAACCCAGCCATGCAGGTTTTGAGATTTCCGCCTCCCAGTTGATAATGGAGTCGTGTTTTTTAGCTTGTGGTTCTTCTGCTCCATGGCCAAAAATCTGACTGCAGCTTTAAATATTATCTGACACTGGTGGTGGTCTCACTTTCTTAATTCGACCAATGGCACGTATGAACCTTAATTAAACCCATTAGGCCTACTTGTGTAACATTAGGAAACACACGTATAATATTTTAATTTTTTTGTCTCAGTGACTGGAACTTACCACTTCCTCTTGGCAGAGCCACCCCTGACAGCGCCTCCAACACGGAGCTCTTCCCCGAGCTTTGGTCTCCAATCACGGCGATAGCTGGCAGCGCCAAGTCCTTCTCTACACCCAGAGAGCGAAGAGAGTCAATGAGGTCGATGCAGGGACGCACCTTCTCCTCATACTGTTGGTTCAGAGTGTTCATGCTGTTATCTGGAAAGAAACTGTGTTTAAAAAAGGAATAAAACCGATAGAAAAAAAATCCTGTTCACTGAAATTAGTTTTGCCTGTGCCGAGCTACAGATGCTCGGATGCCAAAAGTGTGACAGATGCCAACTGCGGATAGGTTCAGCAATGCAACCCTCAAAGGAAATTAAAAAGTTAGATTTCGTTTCCTTGACTTTCTTTTTTGTTGTTGCTGTCACACAGGGACAAACACTAACGGAGCGGATACCGAACGTAGTCTATATAGTCATCTTCCGAGGAAAAACATATCAACATAACCTCTTTTATTTGATTTTATGCTACGACATGAATGTGAGGAGGAAAGTTGATTAGCAGTAGGCAGGGCTGGACTGGGGTAAAAAAAAAAAAATCAGCGCTGGACTTTTGAGACACATGTAAATTACATACCAACAGGAATCAACATTGATAGAATGGTAGATTTGCTTGACTCACCAGCCAATTTTTTTTTTAACATTCACTAGCCATTTGGCTACAAAAATCAGTAGTATTGTAATATTTTTCGTGGCAAGACTGTATCGATACACGGATGCCAAGTATTGCTTTTTTATTAAATAAATTACACATGAGCATTTAACTTTTTGGTACAAGAATAATAAAATCAATTGCTTTTTCAGTCCAATAGATGGACTCATTGAAGTGAGATGTACAAAGTTTTCCTTTGGGGACATTTAAAGTTAGAAATTGCAATATATCGCCGAATATCGCAATATGTTTAAAAATCACAATAATATCGTATTGTGACAGAAATACCGTGATAATATCATACCTTGGGGCTTCAGGTTATTTCCACCCCTAGTGCCACCTGTGTATATTAAGCTCTGATGCAGGATGGTCATATTATGCATCACATTCTTGGATAATACCTTTTTAATGAGGTATAATAGCAAGCACAGCTGATCAACAAGTATCATTTTGCAACTTTGCAACTATCATTGCAAAAGAAAGTCTATGAGCTCATCTATCAGTAACTAACCAAAAATGTGCCAATACAACAATCATCTCTGCAGCAATGGCTGCTCTCATTTCAGTTAAAACTGTGTAAGCTGCTGGTTGTCACATGTCCACATCAGTAGCAACCCCCGACTTGTGGGGACTCCCACAATTTCTTTTTACAGTACAGTCCTCAAAAAAATATGAAAGTTGCTTCACAAATATAACAATGGGCCACTGAAACTTCTGCAGATGAACCTCAGGACCAGCTGTTGAAACTCAAAACAATAAACAAGACCCGACTTACTACTTGGTGGTATTTGAGTATGTAAATGAGTGGTTAGTTCTGAATGGAGCTGTTGTGTTATTATGCTTATAACACTGACGGACAGAGACGTCCACACACATTCTTGCTGTGTGACAATTGCTAACCACTGTGCCACCTAGGGGGGGGGGAGCGATACAGCATAGGATTGCGATATTTTCCGTTGCAATACTGTATCGATACATGGAAGCCAAGTATTGTAGTTTTGGACTATACAAGTACATAATGATTTTAAAGGGTTTTCAATTGCTCTTTTGACCTGGCATCAATGGTTGAAAGTAACTGTACATTTACTCACGTTCTTACAATTTTGAGCTACTTATACTTTTGAGTTCTTCCATTTTATGCTTTATTCTACTTGCCAGTGCTGCTTCCTGCCCTGGCCTCGAGCAGGTTAGCTTTAAAGTGATGTGGTGCAACCCAACAGAGCTGCAACACAAAACATGGCCTCTAATCTGGCCACAAGTACGGTTAATCCACACATACTGGCCAGATAGGTCTTTAGGAATCAAACTGAATGAAAATCATAATGTTCATTTTAATTCATCCTGACTGTGATGACACTAACATATTAATTGCTGACAATAGGAATAATAGTTTTCCTAATTCATTTTTTGTTTTGTTTTTTCTTTTGCAGTAAACAAGAATGGACCAGGACCATACATGTCCTTATTTCATCATTAAGCCATGTTGCTCATCATTAAGTTGTTAATCATTAAGATTGCAATCACTCTTAGACACCATGCTCCGATTGTCTAAATGTTAAGATACAGGTTCAGGCCATTTCATGAAATGGTGCCTGTATATGCATACATGTATATGCAGTAGTTCATATACACTACCGGTCAAAAGTTTGGGGTCACTTAGAAATTTCCATTCCACTCCTTTACAGACAGAATACCAGCTAAGATCAGTTGCATTGTTTTTTTTAACCAGGGCAGCAGTTTTCAGATTACATTATGTGCTTACATAATTGCAAAAGGGTTCTTGACTGTTGTAGAAAGAAGTGGCTGATCTTTAATGCAATATCTACATTGCCCATTATCAGCAACCAGTCATCCAATGTTCCAAAGGCACATTCTGTTTACTAATCTGATATAATTTTAAAAGGCTAACTGAGAAAACATTGGAGAACCTATTCATTTTAGCATCTTTTTGGGCCCTCCTCACAACGAGGGCCCTGGGTACTCAGTCCCCTTTCCACCCATAGTCTGACACCCCTGGTTATATATAGTGTTTATGTAGAGTGTAAAAAGGACCCAGCACAGACCCTTGTTGTAAAGTTTGGCTCAGTATTTAGTATTTTAGGTATCTTACCATGAACCACAGTTGGACAAGTGGAAACTGGTTTGTTTGTGGAGCTAGATGAAAAGTCACCTAAAGTCAATAGGATTTATTGTCTGAAGACCATAATAATCTGTACAGACAGATGACTCGACAAACCAATGTTTTTGATGCTTAAAATGGTAATAGTTATGCATTACAGGCGGTGATTAATAACCAAAGTACTGAGTGCAAAACTACTACTCTGACACACCTGGTCTCCAATGTTCTCTGGTTTACCTGACACTTAAATAATTTCTGTTGCTTCATCAATACTATTTTATTACAAGATATTCACAATGCCGTTTGTTCAGTTGGATGGACTGTACCTTCTCTAATCTTTTTCTCCACATCTGCAGGGTCTTCTATCTCTTCCTCCCAGTCCTGGTAGCTTATCTTTCCGTACCACTCCTCTCCTTCACATCTTGTCACAATGCCTGAATTAAGGATGAGTGCAGTGGTGTAGTTTAATGTATTTTAGTATATAGGTATACTAGGTATACTGTTCTATATAAATATATGGAACAGAATGGACATATCAAAGTGGGGCGTCTGGGTGTGCTCCCCTAGGGAAATTTTGAGAGTCAAAGACTTAATTTCCTGCATTCACCCCTGACAGCGCCTCCAACACGGAGCTCTTCCCCGAGCTTTGGTCTCCAATCACGGCGATAGCTGGCAGCGCCAAGTCCTTCTCTACACCCAGAGAGCGAAGAGAGTCAATGAGGTCGATGCAGGGACGCACCTTCTCCTCATACTGACACATACATACAGAAGTTTTCTTTGACAACTTGACAACTATTGAAGTTATGCTATCCAGAGATGTATTAAGGTGGCCGTCTTGATTTAACTAGGTTGCTAGCTCGCAGGTTGTTATAATTGAAATACTGCTGGAGCTGCAGGGAAATGGAAAGCAGGTGAGCTCATGGGAGGAGCAGGTCAGGTGGCTATAAATGGCTATAAATAAAGTTAAACAAAAAATAATGTCTCATTATCAAGTCTGCAGTTGTAAATGTCTCACTGTTTTATCCAGAGAGCCAATGAGTCCCATTCTCCTCATACTGTTAGAGGGTTCATCATGAAGACTTTTGTAAAAATAAAAACTGTAAAGAGAATTTTTTAGGTATCTTACCATGAACCACAGTTGGACAAGTGGAAACTGGTTTGTTTGTGGAGCTAGATGAAAAGTCACCTAAAGTCAATAGGATTTATTGTCTGAAGACCATAATAATCTGTACAGACAGATGACTCGACAAACCAATGTTTTTGATGCTTAAAATGGTAATAGTTATGCATTACAGCCGGTGATTAATAACCAAAGTACTGAGTGCAAAACTACTACTCTGACACACCTGGTCTCCAATGTTCTCTGGTTTACCTGACACTTAAATAATTTCTGTTGCTTCATCAATACTATTTTATTACAAGATATTCACAATGCCGTTTGTTCAGTTGGATGGACTGTACCTTCTCTAATCTTTTTCTCCACATCTGCAGGGTCTTCTATCTCTTCCTCCCAGTCCTGGTAGCTTATCTTTCCGTACCACTCCTCTCCTTCACATCTTGTCACAATGCCTGAATTAAGGATGAGTGCAGTGGTGTAGTTTAATGTATTTTAGTATATAGGTATACTAGGTATACTGTTCTATATAAATATATGGAACAGAATGGACATATCAAAGTGGGGGCGTCTGGGTGTGCTCCCCTAGGGAAATTTTTGAGAGTCAAAGACTTAATTTCCTGCATTCACCCCCTGACAGCGCCTCCAACACGGAGCTCTTCCCCGAGCTTTGGTCTCCAATCACGGCGATAGCTGGCAGCGCCAAGTCCTTCTCTACACCCAGAGAGCGAAGAGAGTCAATGAGGTCGATGCAGGGGACGCACCTTCTCCTCATACTGACACATACATACAGAAGTTTTCTTTGACAACTTGACAACTATTGAAGTTATGCTATCCAGAGATGTATTAAGGTGGCCGTCTTGATTTAACTAGGTTGCTAGCTCGCAGGTTGTTATAATTGAAATACTGCTGGAGCTGCAGGGAAATGGAAAGCAGGTGAGCTCATGGGAGGAGCAGGTCAGGTGGCTATAAATGGCTATAAATAAAGTTAAACAAAAAATAATGTCTCATTATCAAGTCTGCAGTTGTAAATGTCTCACTGTTTTATCCAGAGAGCCAATGAGTCCCATTCTCCTCATACTGTTAGAGGGTTCATCATGAAGACTTTTGTAAAAATAAAAACTGTAAAGAGAATTTTTATGGCCTATATTCCCAGAATCAAATCATTGAACCCAGATTCCGGGCGATAGAAAATTATGAGCCAACTCGTAGGGTAGGTTTTTGTTTCCCTGGCATTTGTGTGTTTAAAATTGTACAAACACATAAGATGTCTTAATTCAGGGAATTCATGCTATCCCCTTTCATATAAAAATAATGGGGTGGTGACTCATCAGTGGGCAGAGAGCCTATGTGCTTTTGGTCTATTTATTTGTATCACATTAAGTCATTAATGTGTATACAGAATATATTATTGTAGCTGGTGGATATAGTTGGATACTGACATTTTAACATTATATTAACTGTATCAAGTTCTCATCTGCAAAGTGCAGTTATCCAATATGCAAAATGGAATAAAAAGTTTACTAAATTGTACTTTTCTAATATTACCTTCTGAAAAGGAGGGAAGCATAACATTTGGAAATACTCCATTTCAGGTGACTTCAAATTCTAAATATCTACAACCTTCCCTCATTTCACTACCTACTTTTTGAATGACCTGTGATGGGGTCATCTTCAGTTCAAGAGGACATCTTGTCACAATGCCTAAATTACGTGTGAATGAATGACTAAATGAAGAAATCAAGTTAACAAAATTGCAAAAAGTTTTATACTTAGACTGAATATTAATAGTTTGGTTAAAAGCTGAATTAATATTACATCTTCCAAATGTTGATTGATAAAGGCAAAATCAATGAAACGAATATAATCACACCACTTGCCCCATGGTCACACTTGAAAACATGGCGAAACATAAAGCAGAATCACACAAAATGATTCAAACAAACGGGGAGAATAGCACATACCTTCAGACAGTCTCTCAAATAAAAAGGTAAGGAAGTAGTTGAAATTGCAAAGGAGAGCTGGAAAGAGAGACTCATATCATGCATACTTATTTCCACACACCTTGCCAATTGCTGTGTCAAGTGTGCATGCTTGTTGGATTGTTATAAAAAGGTACAAAGGTTCAAAAGACATAGGTTTTATGTTACATAAAACTCCACAACAACACTTTTCAAAGTTAAAACCACAGACGATTTAATAGCTGTATGTGGCTCTTGCAGAATGTTATTAAAACGACATCACAAAAGCTTGTGTGAAGTGGAACAGATAGGTACATTGGTCAAGTCAATGTCACTGGTGCATGTCACTGTCAGAGTTCAAAGATGTGCCAAATCTCCGACTGACTTGGGACTTTGGCTTTGACCGAAAACTGATTCACATCGGGCACGTGAGTCTTGCGAGTCTGGGCTTTTTCATGGTGCATTCATAAGTTGTTATGGTCCTGCAACTGTAGTAAAATCAATTTGATCCATAGATGAGCAAAATGTAAGAGTCATATTCCTTTAAACACAAGTTAACGACTAGCTATACGGAATTTCTTTCTATGACAACTTGAAGGTTGTTGTTTACCGTAGCAAAGAGGATTTCTAAAACAGTAACATGCAGATAGAAGGGGAGGAGAATGCCACGTGAAATATGCGGCCAATGGCAGCTTATATACCCACAGTCTACATCCGGTGGGTCAGACTAAAATCCTGTGAGCGAACTCCCTCCCCTTCCAGTGGACCACCATGGAACCTTATTTTGTAAAAAAAAAAAATGTAGGCTTCAGTAATCACTGGCGAGAGACCAATAATTATTTGATCTCATTTGAATTGAGCCATAAATTACACTGATGTTCGTCAATAAAAAAGATCATTTTGCAAGATTCGTAAAACTGTTGAAGTGTAAGTCTGTGAAAAACAATGCACACCGAAAGCTAGACAGATAGTGTAATGTTTTGGTAATGCTGGGCAAATATAACTTTATCTTCAGTGTTACTATAAAGGCATTTAACCAATGATAGCATTTTCACATCAGCAACATGTATATATAAAAAGGTGAGGAGGTGAATATTTTTATTTTATACATTATCAAGACAGTATGTGTAGCACTGGCAATACAAGAGAGGTTACATATGTTATCAGTTTTATTTGAGTAAGTTATGTTTACATTACAATCTATGAAACGTTTTTACAGTTTTGGACTCGCATGTCCAACGGGCTTACAGCTGACATCATAAGCACTGAACTAATCAACCTGTTTAACTTTATTAGCTAACTTAGCTAAGTGTTTCTTTCACATCTCACACACTCCAATGAATAATATATAGCATGTGTTTGGGATTGGCTGTTGGGCTATTACCTAATATTACGTTAATGCTACTCTCTGTTGTTAAATCATGTTAAATAAAGTTATTATGGGGTAATGCTTTAAAAGAGTACGTACATCTACCTCCCACGTGTTGAACCCTCTTGGCATGATGGCTCACTGGGACACGTCAATGGACAACACGGTCGGTGAAGCTGAATACGTAAATGGTGTACTCGGTGCAAACATGTCTGTGACAGACTGATTGAGAGGCAGCTTTTGTGGTTTCATGCAGGATGTCAGTTCAAAAAAGCCAAAAACTAAACTCTAATACTCAAGAAAACCCATATGTTGAAAAAAATAAATAGAATTTTAATCATGTGATAAAACATGTGATTAATCGCGATTAACTATAGAAATTAAGCGATTAAGAAAAAAAATGATCGTTTGACAGCCCTACTTAATAAAATAAATTACTAATGTCAAAAACATGAAAAAAAATCTGCAACAGAATTTTTTAAAGAATGCGAAAATTCAGCAACTTCTTCTATTAGTAATCTGGTTTCAAGGACTGCAATAAGTTGTGTTGAAGTTGTATATGTTAATACTGAAGTCAGTCAACAGCATGCGTGCCTTTGACAGGCGCTTGAGGCGATTCTGAAGGTGGATTCTCTTGGCTTTTATGCCAGAGTCCTCTTGAATCAGGGTCTCAGTTTTCTCCTTGTCCTGAAGCATCTGCAGCATCTCCCTCTGCAGCTGGACGGCAGACTCCTGCAACATCTGGTAGCGGATCACCAGCGGGATCTGGTCAGCCAGACGCTGGCCAGCAATCTGTGGTTTGGAGAGGAGAAAGGGCTGTAACACAAAGTATTATACTATATACTATCTCTGTTTATGTTACAAAAAATATCTGTGTTTGGATTATACAGTAGTTGGACATGGTTTATACTGGAAGTTGTTAGAAATGATCTACTCTGCATACTATTCAGTATTCAATTGTTTTCTACTGCCATTTATACTCCAATTACATACAGTCGGTGTAGGGAATTTTTAAAATATTTGGAGGGCAAATTTTGCTACAACTGTCTATAAAGTCAGGGCATAAATAGTCATTAGTGCGCAAAGTTGCTGTTTGTGAAATGAGCTCAGATTAAAAATAAAGCATACAGTAACCACCACCTTGTGCCAACATGAGTAAATGAAAAATAAAGCATACTATTGCTATTTTAAGTACATTTACATGCAACAGAGCCGTTTGTGTTGAATGTATGTTAGACACAAACATGGAAGTTAAATGAATTTAATGAAAATAAAATGATGGCTAAAATATTGGCCTATACTGGTAAATATAAATTTGTTTGCATACTGAATACGTGTTATTTAGCTGCCAATTAAATAAAATGTCAACCATGTAGCTGACTTAGTCTGATAATAAAATATAGTTGAATGCCACCTTCAAAGAAGAATACA
This sequence comes from Sander vitreus, assembly GCF_031162955.1. Taxonomy (NCBI): domain Eukaryota; kingdom Metazoa; phylum Chordata; class Actinopteri; order Perciformes; family Percidae; genus Sander; species Sander vitreus. The sequence continues at coordinate 7,338,591 of NC_135858.1, forward strand.
GGAGATTGTCTATGCAGTGGAAGATTAAAATAAATGTTTTCTTTCCTTCCTTTATACGGCATCTAAAAAGTGTGTGATGTATTAAATGCTGTGAGACACAAAAATAAAATGCCCAACATGTAAATTTCACTTACTTGGTAATAGGATTTAAGGTGTTTAATCATCTCCTTCAGGGTGGCCCCACTGTCAGTGCTGCTGGTGCTCGACTTTACTGTTACACCATTGAAGACAGTCACACACGGCTGTTCATCTTCCCTCTTCCGCTTCCCTAACTTCTTGCTGTATGTGCTGTCCTGAGTGTAAACAATCAACTCCATCTTAAACTGAGTCCTCAGCATGGACTCTGCTGCAGACTCCCTCTCCTTTCTGATTGCTTCAATCTTCATCTAAAGGACACAAACTGTTGTCAGTAAATATTCAACAATATTCAGTCATATGTACACAGTAGCAATGGGCAATGAAAATGATACCTGAGCTGTTTTGATGAGGTAAGGAAGTCCAACAAGGCTGCTCTGTGCCAACTCAAACAACTCTTTCTTCACAATTTCTAAAAGAGAAAATACAAATTAGACAATACAAGATCTAATAATAACTCAAATGTCTTGCATATTTAGATGGCCTGCAATCATTGTAGCATCATGATAATACATGCCTGCCACCTCCTTGAGTTTCAGGACAGCAGGCCCTTCCAGCTGTTTAATCTGCTCCTTGACCATGCCCTCAAAGGTCTTGTAGTTGATGAAACCCGGCAGCTCTCTTCCACGGTACTTTCGTTCATACTGAATCACCTCTCTCTCAATATTCCAGTTGACTACAATAGGGATGAATTTGTGTGTGTGTGTGTGTGTGTGTGTGTGTGTATGTATGTGTGTGTGTGTGTGTGGTGGTGGGGTAGGGGGGGAGAATTCGACATAAAGAAGGTCGACACTTGGTTAGTACAACAGTCAATGCAGCAGTCTACAGCAAAACATATTGACAATATTGTACTATCTTACTCAGTAGTTTACATTACAGTGTTCAAGTGATGTAATGACCAAGTTGTTAATGCACCTACATGTTGTTCCAGAGCGCTCTATGACATCTTTCCATACCGCAAACTCTTTTCTGAGTATGGCAAAGATATTAGGCCTGCCTCCAAATTTGAGTTCCTCTCCTGCGGCGAGGCTGATAGCATCATATGTAAATGCTGTCACTCTCTAAAATATAACAGGTTCAGATAAAAAGAAGAGGGCAAATTAGTTTTTTTAAGAAGCTCAAAATCGAGGAGGTGCTCTGATTTGTGTCAGCTCGTAAACTCACATCAATGAGGAAACCGAGTCTCTCAGTTGCGTCAGGTGGGGGTCCGTTGCCATATTTTTCGAGCTCTGCCTGAGTCTTTGTTAGTTTCTTTTCTATCTGCTCTTCCAGTTGAGGCAGCGATCTCTGCAAATCACAGATGGGTCAAACCTTTAACAACTGAAGTGGGCAAAGTCATCTGTGGTGGACAATAGTGGGAAGCACTAAGAAGTATTTACCTGGATATGATGCACCAGTTCAAGGGTGAGCTTTTCTGCCAGTTTAGGAACAGTGGCACGGCCTTCATCGTAGAGGATCCTACAGCACAAATAAACGTTACAGACTACATGCTGCACAACTGCTAAAACTGCAAATCATTGTTTGTATAAAATTAACATAAAAACTTACTGGAATTGCACATGGTTTTTAAAGAAGGCTTTCTCTCTTTCTATTGCTTCAGTCAGGGACAGCTCGTCTGTGATATCCTTCTGACCCCTGCACCGGACGATCATGTAGCCCTTCTTCAGGTGGATGACCTCATTATGGACAGTTTTAACCACTGTCTCTTCTGTGCCTTTGTCCACCAGGTCAGGCTTGGTCAAGATACCTGAAAAGAGAGAGTCCACTTCGAACTACAGAAGTACATTCAAGTTTTGCGTTACTAAAAAGCCAGGTGACTTTTCTTAAAAATCAGCTCTATTTACCCAGAGTCCTCTCCCCATCAGGATCCACCTCCTGTGCCATCTTCAAAGCCTCTGTGGTTGCTATGTCCACGTTGCATGGAACAACCACCAAGCTGATGGTTTCTTGTCTTTTGATGAACTTCTGGATCAGTCTCTTTATCTGAAAGTATTCATTCATATAACATGACGTATAATTATAAACTTACAATCTGTACAACTATCAAAGTAACTATGGTGTTTGGGACTGTTACAATCAAATAATGAACAAATACATTATAACAAGACTAAAACTCACTACTGTCTAGCGAGGCTAAAATAAGCATGACACGCAAAATTGTTGGATGGATGAAAAATGGAAAGAAACAACCTAGGTGTATTAGGCCTGTCAAGCTTTGGATTTGTCCACGTGTTGAAGTAGTGTGCATGGAGCTGTAATAAGAGCAATATAGCGTATAATAAGGGTGGGTTGTATTGTCTTTAGACTTTCCGAATACCAAAAATGCAATATTAAAAGTGTAAGAAATTAATAAAACTGTTTTTCTCTGCTCTGACATAAGGCTGCATTCACACCAAATCAGGAGTTGTGGCAAAAATGCCAGTCCTCACATTCATTTGGATGTGGGTACGGAGTTTAGGCTGCGGCTTTGGGGAATGCAGAGGAAACCGGAAAAATACACAGCAGCCCTGTGGCGAAAAGTTGAAACAAAATCAACTTTTGGGGAGACGCAACCCCACATCAAGCTACGGTGTCATGTAACCTACAGTCAATCACACAAAACACAATGCTCTGGGGAAACAAATATATACACTAATGTGCCATTTAAGCAACATCTGAGTAATTAGCTTACTACCTACAGTAGTGACCTAACCCAGCATATCTTCCAAGGGCAACTTTGTAGAGTTACAGGTTACATTTACAAAAAAAGAAGAAGCCCTGTTTATGACCAGCACATCCACTGTGTAGTATTTTTCCACAGAGTGAAAGCAAAGCCGGTCTTAGATGCTACTTTATCAGTTATCAGTCATCTGTTAAAACACACTGTTGGAAAATACAAACAAGTATGTAAACTAATCAGTCAAACAGGATTATGCTAGAATGAAATAGAAGTACTGTATAACCTTGCATTTTTCTTGCTTCTTTATTTCCATGTTTTCAAAGTGGGTCATTAACTGATGAGGATGATGACTTTTTATTTGAATGAGAATCATCCCATTTTTTAAGATTTCTTCAGTATCAAAGTAATCCAGTTTTAGTTTTCTGTAGATGCATGGGAACAGTGCAAACAGAAACTACTGATAGTAATAGATAATTCAGCATTAGATAACTTTTACAGTGTAAGACTTTGAAAACCCCTGTTTTAGCCTAACTGCATTACTCAAGGAAAGGTCAGGGCCTAAATCTGTATGACTGGGATTCGTCATTTAAGTTGCATTGATATCCACAGCAAATTTCAAGGGGGTAAGTAAGTCTTCTGTTCCTGGGGCATAAACTGACATGTTGAACAAGCGGCCATGTAATCTGTTTATGACACTAGAGCACTGAAGGGGTCACCAAAGTCCTTATGATTCATCCTTTGAGGACGATGACTGTTTGTACCAGATTTCATCGCAATGCGTCCAATACTCAAGATATTTTACTCGGGCATACCTGGTCTCCAATGTTCTCTGGTTGTCCCTTTACAGCCACCCTGGTGATGCCGGGCAGGTCAATGAGCGTCAGGTCTGGAACATCAGGAGAGCAGATCTCCAGACTGATGAGGTCATCACTGATCCCCGCCCCGACCCCGGCCATTTCATCCTGAGCTGGAGAGAGAAGACATTATGTAATATAATTACAGAGGATGGTAGTGCTGATCACTGAAAAGCAAATACAACTCCCTTTAACCTCCTCCAATAGTTGGCTTTTGATCTTGACATTTGAGAACGCTGTATACTGTACCTTCTCGAATCTTTTTCTCCACATCTGCGGGGTCTTCTATCTCTTCCTCACAGTCCTTGTAGCTTATCTTTCCGTACCACTCCTCTCCTTCTTTCTTTCTTTTCATTTTCAGTTCGAGAGGACATCTTGTCACAATGCCTGAATTACAAAAGGGTGGAAAAAGAGAGGAAGAGTCCACGTTGAATCCAGTGTAGGCTACTTGGGAGAAATTATGAAAGATGTCTCTGATAGCACAAAATTACAAGTTGTAATCAACGGACGGACCGCTAGTGTTGATGAATGCCGTATGTTTTAGCTATTAGGATACAAGTAAAGAGTTTTTTTACTGACTTACCACTTCCTCTTGGCAGAGCCACCCCTGACAGCGCCTCCAACACGGAGCTCTTCCCCGAGCTTTGGTCTCCAATCACGGCGATAGCTGGCAGCGCCAAGTCCTTCTCTACACCCAGAGAGCGAAGAGAGTCAATGAGGTCGATGCAGGGACGCACCTTCTCCTCATACTGTTGGTTCAGAGTGTTCATGCTGACTCTTGTCTCCTGTGAAAAGGAAATAAAAAAAAGGTAAATGACAATTCAACTTCTGCCACCGTCACACAACCTCGGTGTGCCGGAGTCGGACTGCAGAATCTGGCTGCAATGAGAAATCAAAACTTAACTTTCGTTTTCCTGGCTTTCGTTTCTCACACAACCTCGGTTTTCCGGAGTCGCTTTTGTTTCTCTTGCTGTTTACAGCTTTAGACATTTAATTTTTTTTTTTTTTTAATTAGATAACAAACCCTACTGTAATTGTTACTTTAAAAAAATAAAAAAAATAAAAATAAAAAAAATAAAAAATGGATTCAATGGATTGGAGTTAGTAGTTTTATTGTATCTCAGTACTTGCAAGTAAGCGAGTAAAACAAGGTGGTGAGGTGGCAATCCTGGTGAAAGCAGATGGTGTCTGGAGGTGGTGAGTTTGTGGCAGGCAATGGCAGAGGATCAGCAGGAAGGCAGGCTCAGCCTAGGCAGTTGCTGGAGGCGGAGGAGACACAGGTGAGGATATTTTCAGCAGAGTCACAAGTTACGCTACAACGGGTCAAAGTCAGATTCTTCACTGGCGTCTTAAGCCTGTAGAGTTACCACATGGAGAGCGGAAAACAATCTGGCGATGAGTGAGTGAAGAGCCGGTGTGCCAGTTTAGCTGGTGATCATGTTAACTGGTGATATTTGCATAAAAGCAGTGAATATTCAACAAGGCCCTGCCCTGCGTTCTGCTCTGCCTCCGCCCCTTCTATCTATATATTGGACTTTTAATGGACTTTTAGTCTGAGTTAACATATGAGAGAAATATACGCCCATGTTAATTAAAATCGCCAATGGTTTTGAAATGTTGACTATATCCAAGTGTTCTTATTACTGTATAGATTTATTTGCTATGGAAATAAGCCTGTTGTTCAAATGAACCTGATTATGCCCTCAGGCGCTTGAGTCAATAAATAAATTAAATATGTGGCAGCCGTTGTGTGTAGTAAACCTTCTTTTAACGAGCCTGTTGTACTAATGAGATGACCAGTTATAGTTTTAGTGCTAGTAGGCCTATTAAGAGGAGCAGATTATTTCAGGTAGGACTGTGTGTAGACATATTTTATTATGTGTATTATGAGGTGGTCCGTGAAAATTCTTGATCACAAATAGTGATCCACACACACAAAAAGTTTGAAAACCCCTGGCATAGATGATGTAGAAGCTAGTCTGTTAACTTTTTTGTCATGTCAACCTTGACATCCAAGGTTCAAATCCCAGCTAGATCTCTAGTGCGTTGTTTCGTTTTATTTTTCGGAGGCAGAGCAGAACGCTCTTATAAAGTAGGCAGGGCCTTGTTGAATATTCACTGATTTTATGCAAATATCACCAGTTAACATGATCACCAGCTAAACTGGCACACAGGGTTTCTTATCCTGAGCTTGATGGTAAATGGAAGTCAGGTCTGCCTGGTAATGACTGTAGAGCCACGCCCCTGTTGACACTGACACACTGACTGACTGACTCACACACACACACACACACACACACACACACACACACACACACACACACAGATCAGGCTGTGACAAATACACTACAAACTGTAAATGATAGGAGACAAAACTAACACACAAAACATGGTTACCACTAATCTAATGTTACCTTAGAAATACTAGAGGTTAATGTATTCATGTTTAACCAATACATAATATTGTTAAAGAAAGTGTTGGGAATCTGAACAAAAAAGTTGATAACACGATGGCTTGAGTTGCAAAACGTGAAGGTGCTTTTATTTACAAAAAAGTGGTTTAACAACGCAGGACGTCCACAGCAAAAACATAAGAAACAAAAAAAACCCATCTTTTTACACAAGGTTTTCACTAGCAAAGCTTGTCAAAGTTTCACATCACCTGTCTGGTTTGTAGCCACCCTCAGACTGATCCCCAGGTGGCCAGAGGCTTATATATGCTAAGCCCCTCCCACTAGACCAAACAACTCTTAATTGCTTCAATTATCTCTCAATTATGTTACCATTTAGACATTTATAATTTCACTGCTAGTTTCTACCATAAACAAATAACAGACTCTTGAACAAACCATGTTCCACTCATCTAACTTTAGAAAACACAAATACTTACACACAGAAAATCTACCCTTACCTACATGACCCAGATATATGGCATCTACCACCATCAGCACACCTGAGTGTTCAAAATAATAGTTAAGTAACATAGTTTGTTGTAAAATAGAAATTACTTAAAGGACAATTCCGGCGCAAAACAAACCTAGGGGTTATTACCAGATGTGTACCCACTCTGTCGTTCTCTGGGACATGTTTTCATGCTAATCGAATTAGTTTTTAGCTTGACACTAGCGCGGACCGCCGATTAGCTTACAACGCTAGTATTCGGGGCATAGGGAACGTAAAAACAAATCGCTATTTATACCACTAAAGGCTCAAAATATCACCAAACTTCAACAGTAGCATAATGAGGGTCCCTAAATGTTAACCGAAGCATTGAGAACTTTGTAAGTGTACAGACAGTTTAATGAACGAAGAGCTTCGGGAGCTCCATGAAAGGTCTACGAGAGAGAGAGAGCTATGCCGCAACACAGCCTCGTACTTCGGGAAACTGGTGGTGTACCTGCAGACATTGTGAAGCTATGGCCACCGAACAGGAGTGTCTGTGTTGCACGGACTGGGACCTGTTGCATCGCGATGCTCAAGAGATGCAGTGTTTTGTACAGTCTGAAGATTTCCCCTCTCTGATAAACAGGGCTGTACTTGAAACTTTTTCGGCGACCCAGACCGGAGGGACCAGATGGACAGTTATCCACTGAGTAAGTACACTAGACAAGTTATGCAGAGTGCGATTATTTCAGATATATTGAACAAATTGCTTTTGATTTTAGTTTGCATCGCCAGTTGTAAGTCATGACTGGTTTCCAAGACGGCGGCGGCACGTAAACGTGAACGCGAGTGTCTTTATAATCTATCTTTTCAATAAACTGTCTGTACACTTACACAGTTCTCAATGCTTCAGTTAACATTTAGGGACCCTTATTATGCTACCGTTGAAGTTTGGTGATATTTTGAGCCTTTTTAGTGGTATAAATAGCGATTTGTTTTTACGTTCCCTGTGCCCCGAATACTAGCGTTGTAAGCTAATCGGCGGTCTGTGCTAGCGTCTTTCAAGCTAAAAACTCATTCGATTAGCATGAAAACATGTCCCAGAGAGCGACAGAGTGGGTATGGATTCGCATGAACTGGGGTAGACGCATAGACAGTATATAAGAATGGACCAACAGATCCCGTTGCTCTGGACGGAGACCAGTGAAGGCCATTAGAAGCACTTTTCCGGTGAGCGCCGAGCGTTACTGCGCAGCCTCCAACTGAGAGAGACGGCGTAAATGTGACATGAGCAACCTGTCTGAAAGTTGTAAGTCTTCTGGTAGCTGTGCCAAGAAAAATTTCAATCATTCCCAATCTTGCAGAGATGGAGAGCGTAGGTATATGTAAGGAGATAACATGGACACAGGCTAATTATTGCTAACTAAAATGCTAGTTAACATTAGTAATTAAACTTAAACAGCTAATTTAAGTCGAAACTGTCTGCGAGCTTCTCCTGTACTATACGGTAATTCCTCTACTATGCAACAGTAAGTCGCGTGGTTATGACACAATCGTTAGCCTATTTTTACAAAAACGTCTGCTATGGCGCCATAACGTGAGGTACATGGTAATGGAGACTTTTATACATTGTCGTGTTTCTTTAGAAATAAACAATGGACAAATAAAGTCTTTAAACGCTTAGTTATTCGCTGTCAAAGTGACGTCAAAATGAATGGCAGTCAATGGAATGCTAACGGGGGGTGAGTGCTTATTAGCATCAAAATGATGCCATAGGAGGTTCGGGTTGTGAGGAGACGCTTACCCCCTTGGGTAGACGCTCCATATTCATGCGCCATCTTGAAATACGTTAGCCGGTAAGGGACATACAGGACATACTGCTTCGCCTTTCGCTGTCACATGATAAACTCACACGTGCTGCTAATGCTGCTAATGCTGCTAATGGGTATCGTGGGTAGGAAACATGGAGGACCACACATATTCAAAATCCAACTTTCAGGAACAGGAGTCTTCTTCTTCACCCAGAAAAAGAAAAAGGATATTGAAAAGAGCAAGAGACCGAAAAAAATCAGAAAAAAAGAGTGAAGGCTACCATAGCTGTAATACGTACTTTGAACTGCGTGGTGCGAGAGAGTTGATTGCGATATATGATCTAGAACGCTAGATGGGAGAAATTCCTACACATTGAACCTTTAAATGAATGAACTGAATTGACTAAACTAATGTAATGTGGTGGGGTTTTTTTCAACAGTGTTTTACTGAATGATATGTATGAAAGTGTGACTGCAAATTAATTGTCTAGGTGCTTTGTGACCTGTGTGGGTTTACCATGTGTCATCCAAAAGTGACAGAGCCTTTGTCACACCTATAAACCAATATTGTCAGCTTGTAAAAAATCTCATGGCAGATCATTAAATAGTTAGGCCATAATTAATGGAATTAACAAAAAGTAATGAGCGTCTCATCTTATTATAAACCACCAAGTCTGCAGTTGTAAATGCTAGTAAATTATTATTGAGGGCCATAGGTTTCTCACTGTAATAATACAACAGCAGGTTAGTAAGTCATCTGTAATCATCAATCTTAACATGTTATCAATAAAGGGTTTTTAATCAATCCATCAATTCTTTTTACTAAATTGTACAGAGATGGATGTTGATCCAGATGCTGTGGAGTACTTTCCAGAAGGTCAGAGGTCAATGGGCCCATTGGAGGAGTCTACCTGATGAACTAAAGAGCTGTGAAGACAAAGCGTGTGCTGCAGGAGGAGAAGCAATGTCCGAGACACAACCTGGCAACCCAAATAGTGAATGTCTTATAACTGCTACAAAGCATTAGTACTAGCCAGACAAGCCAGACCCACATCAAAATGTTGGGTCTGGGAACACACCATTGGCAGGGCTCAATCCGAGGGGCAGGATAAACGGTTGTCTTTCAAATTCTCTCTGCACGCAATAGGATAGCGCTACAACCAACCAGAGCAACGAAGAAGGTAGCAGAGCTAGTTGATAGATTAAACTTCTGCCGTATCTGGTCGGCAAAACTCCGAACACATCTTCCTTTTTTAAGAATGACTTCAGTACCGTTCTTTGTTCTTTTCTCAAAGAAAAGCTTAACTCCAAGTCTTCCAGAGTCGCGGCCAAAGCCGATTCGAAAGACCGCTGTTTCCAGCAGCAGCAGCCATAAGCCCGCCCACCGACTCTATACACAATGTGATTGGCCCCGCCAGATTTGGTTTTTCCAGCTCGCAAGCCAATGGAGAGTTGCTAGACCCCCTGGCTGCAAATTACATTTGCTGCTGCTAGGGTGCGTCTAGATTTTTAGGCTACATTAGTACATTATTTAGCCTCTAATAAAGCTATTACAACTTACAAACCCTTTATAAAAGGTCTCTCATTAGAAGGTGATGTATTCAACTTACTTTTACCTACAGTACCGTGCTGTGATTGTCTAATGTTCCATGACCAAATCAAGGAAAACGAGGGCGTGAACCACCAGATATTTTTGTTTGTTACTATTTAACAGCAGGTGGACTTAAATGGGTAAATTAACACAAATTAAATGGGTAAGAAAAAAATACGTACCTCTCCAGAATTTCGCTGGTGAAAGAAGAGGAGGACGCCATTGCATTAAACATATTATTTCTTGTCAAAATGATTAACGATAAAATGATTAAAATAAACATTTGTCTGTTACAGTCAACTGTTTCTTGTCATTTTAATTATTTCGTCGCATTTTAAAGCACTTTGGTGTTTATAAATGTGTTCTATAAATACATTTAACTTCACTTGTTCTGTACCTACATTCTTTGTTGAAAAGAAGATTGATGGGCAAGAAACATAAATGATCATAAAGACCCCATAATAATCCCAAACATCAAGGTAATTTCTCAGACTCGTTTCAGTCGGATCAGCAAAGTTAAACACTATCACAGCCTACTCAATATTTTCAATAAGCTAATGAGGGGTCCCTCCCACATGTGCCACTTAATAAGCAACTAAATTGACAAAACATTTTTTTATTGTGAATATAAAAATATTCAAGTGCAGATTTAAGATTTCTCTTAAAGCTATAGTGCCTAGTTTGACCAAGGAGGACACGGAGGATAAAAAACACATGATGGACTCTTCAGAAGAGGTAATTATCTTCACTCGAGTTTCTGCGCGGGAAAGTCGCCGGACGACACAATCTTCTGAATATAGCCATGCTGAGAAATACAGAGAGAGTTGTGTTGTGTGCCGAAAGTCTTAATTAGCTTTGTAGCAACAATGGCTTGAATGTGAGGGATGTTCATTAATATCAAAAAGTTAAGCACTAAAACTTTAACATAAACAAGAACCCCTCATTGATCGTTGGACGTTTACTGTACTTATTATACTTATACTTGCTACATTCTAACTTGAATGTCGCGAGACGCACGCTTGTGACCGGGAGGTCGTCTGTTCAATCCCCAGACCGACAGGATAAAATCTGGGTGGGGAAAGTGAAAGAGCAGCGCTTGTCCCTTCCTCATCACCACCACTGAGGTGCCCTTGAGCAAGGCCCTTAACCTCCAACCGCTCCATTAGAGCTGCTCAGTGGCCAGCAGATCAGACTGTGGTTGTACTGGGCAGCTTCCAGGTATGAATGTGTGCAATTGTGTGAATGTGATCAGGACGTTGCTGCAAAAGAGAGGCTGCCTCTCAGTGAACCTTCCCTGAATAAATGAAGGTTAAAAAAACATTTTTTGTTTTGTTTTATCACTTGGCCTGTAGCAGTTTTATACATCCTGCCAATAACATGAAGCCAGCCATCATCCTCACTTCAAATAAAAACAAAACACATCCTAATGAATAGAGCCTAGCTTCAATAATTAGCATGTCTAGACCAAGTGAGAAAATGAAAGTGCAAAATTAATATTTACATTGTCTTAAATGTATTTAATGTTAAATTTGTAGAGGCTCATCAACGTAACAAATCACAAATTTTGCCGCTAGGATGATAAAAATGATCTTATATTATACAGTCTATATTAAAGTCTCTGACAATCCATGTTTTCCAGATGGTCACTATCTGAATGATTCAAACAGTATTTAACCTATCACAATGGTTGCTTGTAATCCATTTTGTCCTCTGAATGGATCTTTAGATGTGTGTTTAAGTTGCTCTTCCTTTTAAAGCTTTTCCCACACAACACGCACAGATGGGGTCTTTCCCCCGTGTGCGTCATCCTGTGAGTCTTCATGTCACCTTTTCGATTGAAGCGCCGACCACAGTCGCTGCACTGGTATGGCCGTTCCCCCGTGTGGATTCTCATGTGCAAAGTCAAAGTTCCACTCTGTCTAAAGTTCATGCCACATTCCTTACACTGGAACGGCTTCTCTCCTGTGTGGATTCTCACATGATCCCTCAAATGGCCCGATTCCTTAAAACGTTTGGCACAGATGGGACAAGTATGTCTTCTCTCCCTGGTCAGATCATTCATGTCTTCTTTCACTCCAATACTGTCTCTTTTCCTACTGCGCAAGTTGGAGTTGTGTTTTTTCTTTTGCCTCGTTCCTGTTGGTGTGAGGTTCTTAATCCATTCTCCATTCACCACACCTTCTGTATTCTCTCCGTATTCACGTGGAGCTGCAGTATTGTCTAGATTGAAGTAGTAGGAGGGCTGAGGAACTGTCAGTACGGACAGTTTGCAGCCTTCTCCTTCAACAGCTCTTCTCTTTTTCTCTGCTGTGTAAAATGTTTTGTTGTTCCGAGTCTTGCCATGGCTGGGGCTTGAAGAATTAGGCTCATCATAACTGCTCTCTGACTGAAAAGGGGGTTCATAGTAGTGGTCAGTAACTTCCTGAGGACTAGATGATGGAAACTTTTCCTCTTTTATCTGAGGGGGATCAGAGTCCTTGTGGTCCTGACTGGGGCTCCAGTCTTGTCCAGTGTACTGCTGCCCATCAAGCCCATCCCGCCCCTGATGAGTGATCTCAAGCAGATCTACAAGGACAGAGGTGTGGAAATGTACTAAATTTTGCAAGATACCTTTTGTCGAACACAAAAACATGCCTACATATAACTCCTTTCACCTTTTGTAAGTGTTATCAGCATGTTCAAACCTAAGTAAAGATGAACATCCAGTGTTGCATTTGGGAATTTCTTTCACCCTGCTGTTGATGGCATGCAGTGCAAACATCAACTGACAGATAACATGAATATCAAATAATAATTTCATTATGAAAATATTTCTTATTGTAATGCAGTTTTAGTTTTTGCATTGTCAAATGGACGTGCGACTTACCCGACAAACCCAATCAAAATGTCTTAATATAGAGCATTTTTAGTGTATAATAATACATAAATAATACATTTTTGCTCTAATTTTCCTAGCCTGTGTTGGATGTCCTCTCCTCACCTTTCAGGGCTTCTCGCTGAAGTCCAGAAGACTCTGGATTTATTCCACAGGGGATCTCAGCCTCCCTGGTTGATGGACATGTTATTAACTCGTCGCCATCAGGCTCGGCTTTAATATCTGCTGTCTGCTTAACAGCCAATGTTCTGCAGAAGTCTGAGGGCGGCTCCTCGAGATCTTCTCTTTTCACAAACTGAGGAGACATGGTGGTAACGCCCTGCTGCCTACAGGGCGGTCCTTGCTGATCAGCCCTCCTGTCTTGCTCATCTTTAATATGCAGGGTGCTCAGGCTCACATCTGGGGGGCAGCACTCAGGAGGAGCCTCCTTATCACAGCAGAGAGCACTGACCTGATGAGCTGCTGAATGACATGAGAGTGCATTTAGGGACGAGACTAGAGATAAAAAAAACAACAACAACACTTACTTTAAATTTTACTTTAACATTTATATCTTAAATGTGACATGAAGACATTGCATCTTAGTTTTGAGAGTCGAGAGATTTAATCCACCTACCTGATCTATGTAATTTGACTTGAGGCCAGAGCACCAGTGTTTTCAGGTGATCTATCTCCTGCTTGGATCGGCTGATTTCTCCCTGGTACTCTGTCAACGTTTTCTCCACCGCCCCGAAAATCTCCACAGCCGCCGCTGTCAGCCGCTCAGAAATTAAAGCGTTTAGATAGTGTAGAGTGGCCATGTCAGCCATGGATGTAGCCTATTCAGAGAACGATGTCATCTCGGATGCTGTTCTGACACGAAAGATATTTTGGTATGTGACTTTAGGGGCACGTTCAATCTCAAAACGGTTTGCATCGTTTTGCTACGGTGTGCAACGGCTTTGAGATATGTTTCCTCAAGTTGGGTGAGTGTGTCTTTCGTTTATTGGCTGTGTCACAGGTGATACCAGTCTATGGTGATACCCAATCAGCAGAGATGTGTATGTAAACCCGTGGGCAGAGTGCCCTCGTATCTGTTTAAAAAAACGTGATGCAACGTTTTGTCGGGGCTGAACGTGGCCCAGTTGTGGACGGTTCTTCTTCTCTCGGTATGGTTTTTTTTTTGTTTGTTTTTTTAAAGCGGGGGGAGCGCTCAGAAAGACTGCTGTCGCCTCCTGGTCACACAGGAGACTGCACATCTAAAATCCCATAGATTTTCTCCATAAGGATTTAGATTATCAGCCATAATGTCTAAACCATCCGAGGTAGACTGACCACGAGCTACGTGGTTGTGAAACGGAAGTTCCTGCTCCTGTAGAAGCTAGAAGTCTGCATGAAATCAACCTTGAAGAAACATGTTATCCGCGATTTATGGAGATAAACTACATTATCCACAATCCTAAGCGTAACAGCAACGTCTCTGATTGGTCCAACTCGCTGTTACCATAGAAACATTTACCATACCCGCGAAATCCATGGATGTATTAGAACGGACATGCCGGTCATTTTGACCGTTTTGAAATGTATATGTGTAATAACTTTGCTGAATAAAAAAATACAATCCTGCTGCTGCCTGACTTTTCCTAAAATAGTCTGTATTTTAATTTAAAATTGTTTTTATATACATTACACAAAAGGCAAAGAAAATACAATCACTTTGACCTATTTCAGCCATACACGGTCATACTGACCGCTCGAATTTTCGCGGTATTGTTTTTAATTTTTGGCGCGGTTGAAGATGCATCTTGGTTGCTTAGTAACTACCGTAGTCTCTGTCAGAGAAACGTAACTAGCGGTCTCAAGTAACAAGTGTGGGCATCACCAATGGGCCGAAGGCAAAGCCCGAGTCGGTAACGTAGGCTACTACGGCGTGGATGGACTCTGTTCTGAATCAGAAGGCAAACACCGGGCGCTCGCTCTGTGAAAGGCGCGGAACACGTAGATGGCCGGTGGCTGTTTAGATGTTCATATAACTTTATACATCCTCGAGCTGGCTGGAATCATTGCACACATCCTCTCCAAGGAGTGCACCAGCAGTAAAATTGTCCGGAGCAACTGACAGAGGAGCTGAGAGCGGAGTTTATGGAGGAAAAAAGGGCAGCGGCGCACGGTCCGAGCAGCGCTGCGCACCGACGCCAAAACGGAGGCAGTGCCAGGTTAGGTTATAGCTAAATGTTCAAATAAGATACTTTTAATTGTTATTTGGCTGTTATGAGTTAAGTTGAGTGAATTTCCACACCACATTTTTCGGGATATGAATGTATGAAATAATTACGGTTTACTATGCCATGATATGAATTATTGAAACACGTATTACTACTCAAATGTATAATTAAACTCGTTAAAATGTACATTTCTGTGTTATTACGTTTTTCTAAAGATATCCTAACACAATACATAATACATTATCGCAATTAGGTATTTATCATGAGAGATTATAGAGTTTGGAATCTGGCGGTCAAAATGACCGCTCACGGCAGTTCTAGTAGTTATGGAATTCCGGCACTTCTAGTGTTAAGAGAACGCTAGAGCGAGGCGAGCTTCTACCATTGATTGAAGTTAGTTTCTGTACACGGTCTTGTACCTTTGCCTTTTTTGCCGTTTTCAAAATGTATTTTTGCCCCGATCAAATGTTATATGCTCACTATAGTATACATTACTACTGCTTATTTGCAACTAATGTTCACTGCGCTTTTAAACATTTGATTACACTTAATGTGTCCGTGTCCAACAGACCATCGTCAAAATATGTAAATATATTTACATCTGATGCAGCCTCAGGAAGACCTCCAGTGCAGGCCTCAGCAAGCAGGCTCCACACAGGTACAGACGAAAACATACAGTGGTCAATGTAACTTGCACCACTAAGCCTTGAGGAATCATACACAGGAATTCTGTGTAGTTATAATGAATAAATGCTGCATCTTATGTTTGTCTGATTCAGAAAGAGAACTCCGGCTCTACCAGATGCTGAAAGAGATAACGGGTCAAGTCAGGCAGAATACGCCATTATGCGAAGAGAGAATGCAGCTGAAGTTGGAAATGAGGAGTTTCAGTTTCCATTAAGGAGCATGGCAGGCATAAAACATCTGGAGGATAGGCTGTCAAACAGAGACACACATCGTTCTCTGGTAAATTCTAATGATGTTCTGTAACTTCACTTAAAATAATACCAACATATGTAGAGACCTCGACCTGATTTACTGCTGCTTAACACATGATTTATTTTCATAGACAAGATATCTTACCAGCTTGGGTGGAACATCTGCCAAAGACATTGTCCACA
Organism: Sander vitreus; assembly: GCF_031162955.1. Lineage (NCBI taxonomy): Eukaryota > Metazoa > Chordata > Actinopteri > Perciformes > Percidae > Sander > Sander vitreus. Next base: position 7,354,724 of record NC_135858.1, read on the forward strand.
TAATCATGAGGGAAATAATAACCGATGAGTTGGCCAACAATTTTAATTGGCAAGGGAGAGGACAGAAGAGCCCCTTTTCTACACTCTTGCTGGCAAAAATTGTCATAGGTGATATGTTTTAAAAAACATTCAAACATTCAAAACTTAGACATAACTTAGAAATAGCAACAGAGGAAACAACCCCTTACAGTCTCACAGAATGTGTCATATTTATGAAATACAATGCAAGTCAATGGAAGAATGCCAGCTAATCAACTAATGATACAGAACTCCACAAAATACACCTCAGATAATCTGTCGGCTAACCCTTGCTCTGTTTAATTTTCTTTAATTTCATGCTGACAGATACAGCCAAAAAACAAGGAGCAAAAGTAGTGGAAGCTGAGGAAAAAATAAAAACCTGGCTGAAGTATAGTGGAGACCAAAATGGAGGAAGAAAAAAAAAGAGCAACAGAAAAAGGTACACAAGGCCTTTAACAAGTAATGGTGATGTTTTTCAAGGCTGATCAAATACCTTTGCAAGTGTTTGTAGTTTTAATTCATTTACATTTCGATAATTACTACTTATATTGTTTTCTTTAACACAGAAAAGCAGATGCCTCCCCCTCCTGCAGATTCCAGCAGCTGTGAAAGTGAATGTAAGTGTCTTCCAATGATTGTTTTTTCTTCCTCTGTCTAACCCACCATTAAACAGAGGTGTATTTCATCGTCACTAGGCCTACAGCCTTATCTTCACTGCATGAAGATGTATAAAAAAATTGCTACCCCAACATGTCCCAACTTTTTTTGAAATGTCTTGCTGGCATCAAATTCAAAATGGACATCAAAATGTACCATGAAATAGTCAAATGTGTAATTTTCAACATTTGATATGTTGACTATGTCCTTTTCGCAAATGATCACATTCAGTTTTTCTGTTTGCTGTTTTTATATTTTACACAACACCCCAACTTTTTCTGTTTTGGGTTGTGTAATTAAATATAACGACACGTCTTAAATGTTCTAAAAAGTTCCATTATGTTTGTTTTTTTTTTACAGGAGAATATGCTGCTACTTCTCCTCCTCCGCTCCGTCTTCATCATCAGAGCCACACACAATCTCTAATTCGCTTCAAATCTGCAAAAAAAACTCTGCAGAATACGGAAGAGAATCTGCACATTTTCTCAGTGTTCAGCGGGGTTTTTCCCGCTTTTCTTTGCCGCCTTTTTTGTCCCTTTTTTGTTCTTGCTTTTTTATGCTTTTTCTCTCCGCCTATTTCAACTTTTTGTTGTTGTTTTTTTTGCCTTGTCTTTGTATTTTTCCCACCGCCTTTTTGTTGCTTTTCCTGCCTTCACATTATTATTATGGTAATGTTGTGTCAATTGACTCATCGTTGCAATAGTAAATCGTTGCAGATCCAGAATGAAAATCTGCAGAATGTATCATTGGACTGTTCTACTCGGGGTGGAGATGTTTTAACATCCTGAGTTTTATTGAAATGTTTTTCATATGTTTCAAATCTGCAGAAAATACTGTGGTACTCATTTCATTCACCAGTCTTAACTTTCTTTCTTACGTCCTTTGGCGACAAAGAGCACGAATTCTGTGTCCGCAGAGCTGTGCCTTTTCAGCGTCAGGTCATGATGCAAAAGTCTTTATTTGTGATGGAAATTATAGGTTTTTTGGGGGGTTTCAACCCCTCCATCCCCCCTGTAAGTAACGCCTACAGTTGGACTTCTTTAGTAACTTTTCTGAGTGTTATTTATCTATTATCTGCTCTAGTTAGTAATAACAGCACCACATCACGTTGTTAACTGCATTAAATTGCAATAAATAAGTTCATTTTGTTACCAATAAATAGGTTCATTTTTATAACCAGTTCAGTTTGTCTGTTGTGCCATCTCTTAATGCAATTCAACAATGAATAGGCCATGTCACAATCTTAAAATTTGAGGGTAAGGTTGGTAAAGCCTATTTAAGTTTAAGTTTGCAGAAGGTTGGTTTACTATTTATGAAGTTGGCAGATAGTTAAAATAGGCTATATTTTTATATTTGTTAGAAGATCTGCTGACAGTCTAAAGAAATGGTTGACCCAACATTTTAGTGGTTTTTAAGTTGGTTTTTAAGTTGGCAAAAGTTTGGTAAGGTATTTTTAGGTTGGCAGAAGGTCTGCTGGCTGTCTAATGACATGGTTGGCCAAACATTGGCCCAATGTTGTTTTAGTGGTTTTTAAGTTGGCAGAAGGTTGGTAAGGTATTTTTAGGTTGGCAGAAGGTCTGCTGGCCGTCTAATGACATGGTTGGCCCAACGTTGGTCCAACTGACAAAATTACGTTGGGCCAACGTCAGCACCCAACGTTGGCCCAACACAACAGTAGACGGTGGCCCAACGTTGGCCCAAAGTCTGTTTGCTACCTGGGATTCATCTCAGAGCTAGTTGGCTTGGTTCCAGACTTAAAACTCTATATATAAGCAATTTTCAAACCGTCAATGAAACAGTTGAATGTGGAAAAACACTTCCGGAACCAGAGCCGTTAAAAAAGTGTCCGGTCACTGTTGAGCTCTATAAGAGACGGTTTAAATAGATATAGTCATAGATGGATCTTTGGGTTAATACAGTCTATGGTTTGACTTTTATTATGCTATACGCCGTATATGCAATGCTGGGGTGCCGTAGAAGCAGCGGAGGAAGCAGTTGGGTAGCCTACTAGGAAAGCAGGGAATACCGAGCAATGTTAATAAGTGACTGTAAAAATGGTGCAGAGTAGGCTACTTGCATATTGAAGGCCCATTTAATTGATTGACATGTAAATTACTTATTTTGTGTGTCCCAGGTAACAACAGAAAGATCAGCTGTCATTGTGGGCTTCTCATTGTACCTGGCAGACTCTCATGGAACAAGAAGCATCCCTCAAAGACCATCCAACCAAGGCAACAGGTCAAAGGTCTGGGGTCAACCACTTTTCAGGGCAAAGTGCTTGCATAACATCAGGTGTACAATCTGATCCATCAACAAGAGCAGTGTTTTTCAACCTTTTTTGAGCCACGGTACATTTTTTACATAAAAAAAAATCCCGCGGCACACCACCAAACCACAAATGTTAGAAAATGACACATTGTAGCCTAATAAGATCAGAATCTGCATTTTTCCTTTTTAAAAATGTATCAATCACTGTTGCAGGCTTACATCGATGATCCTGTCACTGCCACAGGTGGCAGTAATTCTATTGTCTTAAATCAACAAGGTCATTATTGCGCTATACTGCCACCTACTGACACAGAACAGTATTTAATTTATCTGCCAGTCATCACATTGCAGGCACAGATGCGTAACAATGGCAAATTATTTGCAGTAACTCAATAAAAAAAAATTGTTGGACCAATTAAGTAAAATCGGATAATTTCCCACGGCACAGAGGACGACCTCTCACGGCACACTAGTGTGCCGCCAGTGGTTGAAAATCACTGAACTAGAGAAACTAACTTGTTTATGTAAATTTTTCACACACAGAGCAGACAAAGAGATCTGAGCCGAAACATGGAGAACAGCTTGTTTATGGGCACATTTGTGCATTTTTATTATCCATACTCATGAACTAAATGCATGTGGCAGTGTATGGACCCGTACACATTAATCATGGATGTCAGACTATGATACACACTGTACATGGATTTTCAATCTGCTTCATTATACTGATGCAAGCCACATGCTGGAGGTCAAGAAACAGGGTTGCACAAGTCATATCAAACAGCAAACCTTGGAATTATCCTTTGAATATTAATATACATAAATTGCAGTTTTTTATTTTTTTATTTGTACAAAACTGAATTGGGATTATAAAGAACAAAAACTCAATATTAGTTATGAGCCCTATTATCACTGTAGTACTGATGTGCCATTTTTTGCTGGGCTTCAGCAGTGTAAAAGAATACTCTGGACATGCTTTAGAGAGGTATAACTTATTATTATTATTATTATTATATAACTATAATTTCCCAGTAGTCTGAGGATAGCATAGAAAACAGTCACAGCAATTTGCAGCAGGAACGGCCACTTGTAAACAATTAGGGAGAACATCTTCCTCTTTACATCATAAATATGAAATGACAGTGTGATGTTTGTGATGTCTGTGCAGATGCAACTAAGAAGTGGAAACCATAGGAACATAAACATACTGCAATGGTTGCATATACAGTACTTTTGTCTTGCACAGTTCCTGTATAGTGTTTTTTGCAATTTACAGTTTTTTGTAAATGAAGTGTTTAGACTTTCTGACATGATCAATGTCAGACATGAATTGGAATCTATTTATTCTAACAAATATAACAGAAACGTCACTAATTCTGAATATGTATCTAAATAAGAAACACTCAATATTAAAATATAGTTCCAGTTAGATTAGAAAAAAGAATAAAGAATATGCTATAATAGGGATGTAAATAAACTTTCAGTAATGATTCAGGGCATGTGATCTTTGTAAACTTTCAGAGATAAACTGTTTACTTTACTAGTTTCACAGAGAGCATATTAGCACATGTACAGTAAGACATCATGCACTGAGTCGACCCCATTTTCGAAACAAAAATGTATACAAACATAGAGCACTTTTTCCTTCTAAAACAGTGCAAACCAGTTTGAAAAAGACATCCAGTCGTAACAGTGAATGTCAATTACCAAGCACAGAGAGAGAGGCCATCACTTACGAGTTTCAAACTACAAGAAATACAACAATCAGCAAACAACACCTCTGACAGAGAAGGAGTAAAAGACTATATCTAATAATTTTGTATAATACCAAACAATACTTGTATCTACAATGGGTGTACTTGACACCTTTGATGCCTTATTTTATGACCATATTTTTTCTCTCTCTGATAACCCCGATTGCCTTAGTTTAAAATGCAGAAGTGCCACTCACGAATCGAAAAGGCACGGCTACATTTGATTGGAGTAGGAGGTGGGCCCTCCCACCTGGCTGTACTCAGATGGCTGTCCGAGGTTTCCCTGGGTGTTGTAGCTCCCTGACTGGTCGAAGCTTCCCTGGTTGTAGCGCTGCTGGTTAAAGGTGTTGGACTGTTTCTCAGATGCCCCGCCTGCTAACCTTGTAGCGCCCTTGTGCCAACCGGTCTCCTTAAAGACAAACCAGATGTTCCCAGCCCATAGAACAAAGTTGAGAAACCCAAAAACCTAAAGGGGAAGAGAACGAGGCAAAGCGATATTAAGCACATTAGAAATTCTAGTCCGCGGTGCACACTCATATTCTAGTATTCCTATATCTTTATTCTGCTGGATGCTATTTTTAATTTTTCAACTACTTTAACATACCTCCTCATAGAAACATTCAAACTTTCAAAATGTCAGCTTCTTTAGGAAAGTTTCTTCATTCAAAAGAAATCTTTGGACCTTTTCGACTCCTCATCACCCTCTTTATCCTCCCTCAACTTCAGCTTCACCTGACAATTTAACAGCTTTCAGTTACACATACCAATACAAATACCATTTTAACGGCATCCATCTCTTTCTCTTGAACTGACAATTCAAACCCTTTCAGGTCTTCCTATTTGAACAACAACAAAATAACTCATCTCTAACTCGCTCTCACAATTTCCACACTTCATACACAATTTACAACAACTGCTTTTTAGTACTGACACCTTAGCTGAACTTCTTCTGTTAGTTCATACACTTGAACTGCCACTAATTTCTCTCAGGATTTTCACATCAACTCAAACATCCCGCTCAAGTCATCACTTACACTTCAGCTGAATTTTCAAATCCTTTCAGTACTTTAACTGACACTTCAACTTCCCTCAGCCCTTACACTTAAAAACTTCAAGTTCTTTCAGTGCTTCCTTTTAACTGCTATTTCAACTTCCTTCAGTGATCCTATTTTGACTGACACATCAGCTACAATTTCAACTATTTTGGTATTTGAACTATTTAAAATGTTTCAGCTGCTAAATTTCAGCTGGGACACACATCCTGTGAACCTACCACTGAGGTGTTGAGTCCGGACCAGCGTGGTCCATGCAGAGAGACACACTTGTTGGTCTGGACTTTGCAGGCAGAGATAAGGAGCTGCACCTCATCTGGATCAGTGGCCATTTTCACCTCAGACAGAGCCTTGGCCCAGGCAGAGGAACTGACCAGCCACATGAAGGAAAACACCACTGTCACTACAAAGTCCTGATGGCATGTAAGAGAGAGAAGACAGATTATCAAAAACATTAATCTCAAAAAACCACAACATTACTTTGTCACTACTTTGTTAAAGTAGTGGTTGAATGATGGGGCTTGCTTTGAGCAGCTATGTCTTAGCATTATGATTCATTTGGCAGAGTCCAGAGTGATCTCATGAAGTGGCGTATGTATGATACGCCAATTCGTATGCCATTATTGGCGTGTTATCAAGACGAATACTCACTTTTTAGCGTATTTATCATGGCCTCCATTGACTTACATTACCTTGCGATTGCGTGTGAATTGACACCGTAGCGAGTAGTATGAAAGGACGAAAATCCGCATGGGGAAGTTGGTCGGGTGGAGGATGGGTAAAACACAGGACTTTCACCCAGGAGAGCAGGGATTGTGTCCTGCGTGTGACGTTTCCTTTGTGTGCCGCGTGTGATGTTTCCTTTCCATGTTTGTTCTTTTCCTAAACCCAACCCTGTTCTTCTTTTCCTAAACCCAACCCGCATGTCACGTTTCCTAAACCCAACCCTGTTCTTCTTTTCCTAATCCCAACTGGTTCTTCTTTTCCTAAACCCAACCCGCGTGTGACGTTTCCTAAACCCAACGGTAGCCTTGCGATAACACACCACGTGGCTTTAGAAAGTGGCGTGTATGTTTACGCTGTGACGTTGCAGACTGCCGTCCGCTGTATACAGCGTAGACATACACGCGGATAGCTCAAAATGCATACAGATAACACGCCACTTGGCTTTAGGAAAGTGGCGTGTATGACGCAAAGTCATGATGTCATGTTGCAGAGTCAGTGTAAGATGGAAACACAGGAATTAATTGAGAATTTAAGGGGAAGATTGTATAATGTCGAGTAACTTCCCACTAGTCTTGCATTGCCGCAGCGCTGTGGAGGAAGGTCTGGCTAGTACACACAGCATTCCCGGGATGGGAGAAAAATGTGCTCTGGTTGATTGTCATTTCTTTAAAGCAATTACTATCGTCATGGGCGGCGCTATGCAGCCAGCAACAGTGCCGCTGCAAAATAGCCTTGGGAAGGAACTTGTTTTGGTGGAACGTGTACATTCAAAAGTTGTTTTAGTCGTGCAACAGAAAACTCAGATTGGACAGATAGTCTAGCTAGCTGTCTGTATTTACCCTGAAGAGATCTGAGGAGCAGTTAACCATAGTCCTCATAAATCCACCGGAGTTTAAAATTCTAACACAAAGAAAGCTAAAGGTAACGGTCATCCGTCCGAAAAGAAGGACATACGGCGGAATTTCCGCCGGCAACGGAGCAATACAGGAGGTGGAACGTTGTGGATATAGACTACTTCCCACTAGCAACTGAAAATGTCCCCGGTTGGAGTCCATTGTACTCACAATGAGTGGTCCTCGGTTGTTTTCACGGTACTTGTTTTGAAAGAAGATGTAGACAATGGTGGCCATGAGGGAATACAGGAAGGCAAAGACCGCAATGGTGACGAAGAACTCTGCAGAGGATGAATAGTCTCCAATAAGGAAAACGCGTTCCCTCCTAATACCCTCACACACGGGCGCTTCAAAGGACACCTGGTGCAACCTGATACACAGAAGAAGGTACAGGGGTCAAATCCTACTCACTACACAAAATGATTTTACCCTCATAAGGTCATAAATGATTATACAGTGATTCATTTGTATACGTCTTCCCTTGTTTATAACTTTCTCTGACATCCTCTGACTTTTAGCATTATACCTATAGAAAGAAAAAGGTCTTTATACAGATTTTCAGTTAACATCCGCTCTGAGGTACAATTGGGATCTATCTGCCCTCTGAGGTATGCCAAATTGTATTTTAACAGTTTTAGTTTTAATAGGCTGTAAAACCTTTGCATATTCTGTCCAGATTGCACTGATGTATTTGTGTTTAGAAAAGCTCACACTACAAACTCAGAATGGATCATCATGGTTCATACTCCTACCATCACACTTTGAGACAATGAATGAACTCACCTGAAAGGATAAGCAAAGTCGATGCCAATGCTGAGGTTGCTTAGGGCCTTCTCCATGCAGTCCACACTAACCCGCAGCTGCCCAGAGTAGCCCCCACATGTCGCAAATGCAAAAATGGCAAAGAGCTGCACAAAGAAAGAAAAATCTAAAGTTAGTTGCCAATAGATGACTTAAAGGAGAATTCCGGCCAATTTTTACGTTAATCTTGATCGCTATAGCTACGCAAGTACTTTCGATAGAAAAAAACCCCGACCCGAATCAGTGCAGGTAACACGAAGAAGCTGCACCTACATACAAGTGTCCCCTGAGCTAAAACGGCAGTTGTCGGGGCAAGTTTTAGAGTGCCTTTATGCCTCTTAACAGACACAAAATGCAACTAATATGTCTGTGCCACATGAACAGGGCCCTTACGTGTCAACAAGATGCGTTTTCAACTCAGACATTGTTTAAATTCACCTAGCCTGGTCCCTGTCTCGATCCTGCCGGTAGCTAGCTTGCCCTGCTAGCTGATAGCTGTTAGCTGCTAGCTGCCGTCCAGTGAGTGTATTCAGACAGGCTTCTGTGATAATCATCCCAATAACAATCCACGGAGCGGCGGTGGTGTGGCTATGTCCTCCAGAGGACAGGTCATATCACGTCTTGAAGTTTATTCCCCCTAAAAAAAAACAGTAGTGCGGTAGTAGCTGTTAGCTGCTAGCTGCCCTCCGGTGAGTGTGTACAGCCAGATAGCCGTTAGCTGCTAGCTGCCGTCCGGTGAGTGTATTCAGCCAGGCTTCTGTGATAATCATCCCAATAACAATCCATGGAGCGGCGGTGGTCTGGTGGATGTCCTGCATAGGCCAGATCATGCCTTCGCAGCGAAAAGTTTAGATTATTTCCCCCTCAAAATAGGTAATTGAGCACTGTAGTGGTTATGACCATATCAGTGACTATGTAACTACATGGAAACGGGATAAACGATGTCTGTGGCTTGCACAGTAATAGCGTTACTGAAGCTTAGCTGTACCATCGCGCTGTCTCCTGGGAATTCAGTTGTAGCAGGAAAAGGTAAAGAGTAGTGTGTGAAGAGTGAAGAGCGAAGTTGTTCACAAGGGAAGAAGCTTGGAGTAACGTAACTATGGAGAACATAGCAGATATACAACACACGGAAGAGCCTTTTGAGTTTGATGGTCGTCCTTATTTATTTGATCCCGAGTATACAGACGAAGAACTAGCCTCACAAGAGTTGGAAAGAACGAGACAGACAGAGGGGCAACAGGCAGATGAACTTGCTGCTCCAAGCGCAAGCTAAGCTAGCCTTCAGTAACTGGAGGACATAGCAACACCATCGCCGCTCTGTGGATTGTTATTGGGATGAGGGCAGCTAACAGCTACTACCGCACTACTGTTTTTTTTTAGGGGGGAATAAACTTCAAGACGTGACATGACCTGTCCTCTGGAGGACATATCCACACCACCACCGCTCCGTGGATTGTTATTGGGATGATTATCACAGAAGCCTGTTTGAATACACTCACAGCAGGACAAGCTACCTACCGGCAGGATCGAGACAGGGACCAGGGTAGGTGAATTTAAACAATGTCTGAGTTGAAAACGCATCTTGTTGACACGTAAGGGCCCTGTTCATGTTTGTGTCTGTTAAGAGGCACAAAGGCACTCTAAAACTTGCCCCGACAACTGCCGTTTTAGCTCAGGGGACGCTTATACATGTAGCTGCAGCTTCTCCGTGTTACCTGCACTGATTCGGGTCGGGGTTTTTTCTATCGAAAGTACTCGCATAGCTATAGCGATCAAGATTAACGTAAAATTGGCCGGAATTCTCCTTTAAGGCCAAGCACAGATGAGGAAATGGGACCTTCAAACTACTGGGAATTAGATTTTTTTCTCTTCTTTTTAGCCATGAGTCCAGTGTTGTACAGTGTTGTGAAGTCACACAGAACACATTCCACATACAACAATCAAATGAGAATTATTTCGTCTATATGCATGATTTGATAATGATTACACTACTTACACATGTGCGAATAACTTAACACATCCAATGTTCTAATTTCAGGATAAACCTTTGGCATGATATGCTATGTCAGCTTTGATACAGCACACTGTTATGACTTCACACCAATGTGACCAAGTGACTGAAATTATGTCTAGACCCCAGCAAAGATGGTGGACTTGTTGTGGAAGGTTGTGTTGAAGTTTGTTGTTTGTATCAGCCACTGCTAAACTTGGATGTTTTATTACTGGGCTTATGCAAATGGGCGAAATCAGTCACATCCGCTGTGCTGGCTCTGGTTTGAACTGACTTTATTGGTATTGGCCCAATCCCAAAGTGAGCCCTGAGGACTAAGGACTAAGAACTCACAGACTTAATTGATCTCAGGTGCTAAGTGAGTGAGTGTGTGAGGCCACATGAGCTCAGATAGGTATAAATGGGATTGGGACAGCATTTCACGAGATCACATACCTTACCTTGGTGATGTTTAATAACAAAGATGTTATTGACACTTGCTGGTTTGGGAATTTTCATTTTAAGTTTGTTGCTTTCCACACGGCAAAGGCAAAAGAGACGGCTGCCTGATTCTAAATTTTTTCAAACTCTTGTTTTACAAGCTGGACAACAGGTTGGTCTGTGTTCTGTGGTCGTGTGTCGTGCAGTTGTTTACCTTTGTAATTTCCGGATTTCCCTATGGTCACCCCGGTAAACGTCACAACACTTTGAACTGTGGGTAATTCCCTTGGTGAAGTCTGCATCAATGCAGACTCACGGAAAGGGCACGGTAAGTGAAATTCGGCCCTTTGAAATTCGACATTGGGACAACCCTAAGCCCTTTAAGGACTTTGGGATTGGGCCAGTGTCAACCATGACAGGTTTGCCCTAACAAGTCAATCAACATTGGATTACAGTGTCTCCAACCATGGTAAATGTAGCCTACTCGGTTGTTTTTCAATTGTACATAACAAAAATGAATATACTTAAGCGTTATTCATTTATTTTATTGCCGTTTGGGGTAGCAGAACAAGTTGAAAACACAACATGGACATATTATCACGTTATAAAGTTGGCATGCCTAATCACAACTCCAGCAGAGACAGAGCAACATTAGCGTTCATTTTGAGTTGTGTTTCTGGCCACCTGACGAAAGTGAGTCCAATATTTACTTTATGTTTAGCTCTGTTTTGGTCTCCTCCAACTCCCGAGGGAAATATCTGCCTCTAGCTGCTAAATGTTTCACTAAGTTCATCAGCGACGTCACTAACTCTGTCTGTCTAACCATGGACATGTAGAGTTTATTAGAACTTGCCTGCTGAAAACAGCTGTTGCTGCTGGAAACAATGCAGATTTAAAGTTGTGGGTCGAAAAACAAAGCAATGAGTTGAAAGACACTAAAGCGCTTCAGCTGTGGGGAATTTGAGAGTTGGGTAATAATTACCTGTGGGTTTGTCACTATGAGCAACAGCTCTCACTTTACACAAAATAATTTGATCCAATGTTTATATAAAATATTGATTAGTGCAGCTTTGACAAAGTGCCTGGTGAGTTTTATACCTCAAAACTGAGCCACAGGAAACATTAAAACTGTAAGTGTAATGAATTTCTAGTAACAAGCCCAAGTAGTGAACAGTGAGTATCAGCAGTCCCACCATTTTGCTTATGGACATCTCAACAATTTCACTGCCGTGAAGCCAATTTATCACAAGCTGATAGCATTTTGGCTACATCAGCACATGGATACAATAGCTGCAGTGAGTGTGTCGGCTGAGCTGAATTAGGACAGACGGAGTCTCGGAGTCTGGAGGAAGAGACAAGCACTGTTTGTGTCTGGCACCTGGTGATGACTTCAGCACCACAGGGAAAAAAAGTGGTTCATATTCTCCCTTGAGCATTTGCCTTGTTTCAAATTGGCCCCACAATACAATAAATGATTCCCGTTGGACTATAAACACAGACACAAAGGAGAATCTAAACTTTGAACACAGCAGCAAACAAATAATAATCTAAGAATAAAGTATATTACTAAATGAAATAAATATCAATTGTATAAAATAAAATGTAATTTGACAGGGAAAACTGCATTAGCAATATGTTAGAGAACGTTGTAGGTGATTACAGTTAAACAAAGACAGAACCTCACAGCTTAGCTTGCATTACAGGCTGTACAACTTAAAAACCTCTTCAGTCACAATTTGATTTACTGCCATTATAACAACAGTTTGATGACACAAATATCAGGCAGAATGATCACATATTAAAATACTACCCACTGTGTTTGTTTGAATGAGCTATTATCCACAGTAAAAAAAATTTAAACTTGAACTTACCGGAGCAAATATAACCATACACATTGAAGACGAGAGGATGTAATCCAGTAGCCTACTGAATCCTACTTGAGTAACTGCTGAAACAGAAGCTGGACAAGGCTGCCTGAGGAAATCACGGCAAGTTTGTGTGTGTGTGTGTGTGTGTGTGTGTGTGTGTGTGTGTGTGTGTGTGTGTGTGTGTGTGTGTGTGTGTGTGTGTGTGAGTATGTGAGTATGTGTGTGTGTGGCTAATGTCTCTTCACTCCTCTATTCAATTCTGCCCTCTACCGCTTCTGAGATTAGGTAAGAAATAAAAAGTAAGTAAAAAGGTTCAACAATTCCTTTGAATATGTAGTGGAAGACTAATTAAGCGTCCGTTTGCTCAAGTTGAACCTGCTAACACATACAGTAGGATAATTAAAGCTTTAATTTTAAAACTAATGAGGCTATGGCCCCATATTTTTTTTTTAGATTACTCATTAGATGCAATTTCTGAAGATGATACTGGACTACACATTGTTATTTACTCGGTTAACCTCTTTGTTAGTATTCCTCTCCTGCTAATTCTATACTAATGCAATGTCAGTCTGCCTGTATAAACAACATGAATGATTAATTAACCTCTTAGCTCTACAGCTGATAGAAAACGTGGCTGAGATACCTTATTGCAAAACAGGAAGCGGTGAGTAGATTCATTATGGACACATTATACAAACAGCAGCAGATCAACCTAGTGCTAAATGCCAATTAGACATGTTTTGCAGCCTGTACAAGATGGCAAATGGGTGGAAAATAATAAATATTGCTGCTTTTATGAGTATAAAACCAACCATTTGTGATACTGAGGTTGTGCTATGTGTTCTATAAGAGACTGAGGAACTTAATGAAAACCACTATATAACACATCAACTGTTTTTTTTGTTCGTTCTGTATTCTAATCCACACTCCTCATTTCTTAATTTTCAATATCACAAAAACCCACACTGACATATATAGTATATATTAGCATTCTCTCACTTCCTACCCATACAGTCCACTACCACTGCTGTGAATAAATGAAGTTGTTTCCTCTGCTGCCCACTCCAACAATACTGTGGCCCACAGAGAGATAATTGTTGGACTTTGCCTGCCTCATTTGACAAAGGAGAGAGATAATTAGCTCTTCTCTCATCACTCTGACCTGAACGTGATAAGTAGTTTTAATGACATGAAGTACAGCAATTTTGTGTGAGTGATTGGAAAAATTTAAACAAAAGGCAGTAAAAAATGCTTGTGGCTAGAGGTGGCTAGAGGGCTAAAAATGAATACCAGTGCAGCTAAAGATGTTTATGAATGTATTCATTAACACCGGTTATCATTAGTTTAATGAAAATGCAATGGATTAAGTGGCTTAATTGTATTCCATGACTGGTAGGAACACTGCAGCTGACAGGGCAGACAGTGGCTGGTCAACAGGTTTCGGTGTCTTGAGTTAAAACTGAAGGACTGGAACCAAAGTCAGGATCAGCCAGACATACAGGCTTCTAAAACACACAATCACAGACACATACTGTACATCCAACCTTCTAACACACACACCCTCTGCCCTTAATATGCGCTCTCTCTCAGCCCAGTTTTCCATATAAAGCTCCCGTAGCCTCTAGACTTCTCACAACGATGATCACCATAATCAGATCTGACGCCTGGTTAGTGCGAGCCTCCCTTCTCCCATATTACAGGCAGCTGGATGTGCAGCTTGCCAGCAGCTGGGGAGAAGATATCGCTCTAGTTGAAATGCCCCTCAGCCTCTGGAGGGCGCTATTTAATAAGCATCAGCATTATTAGATCATTCAGCTGCACTAGCCAGTAGCCTAACACACATCTTGCAATATCTGTGAGCATGTTATTGAAGTATATAGAGATTAAGTGTGCATGTTTGTCTCAGGCATGTGTTTGCATTCACAATGTATAAATATGCACTAAGCAGGACAGCGTTTACTAAATGTGTGCCATAAATGTGAGGATGCAGTATTTCCAGTCAAATATGAGCCTGCTGTGTACAGCTGTTATGTTAAACTAAACTGAATCAGACAGATGTCAACATACACACACAGCTAACATGTCACCATAAAGGGCTTTATCAGTGTTACATTCTCTGAGTCATATTATTGGTAGTCTGGCTCAACAGATGTACATTGCTGGGATGATTGTATAGTCTATGGATGAAGCCTGACATCCGGGATGTCCCTCCCCTTCCGCTATCTATTTTGCAAGGGCACTGTTGCTGCATCCGGGGCTTAACGCCACCCAGGAAGGTTGTGATTGTTTTAAAGAAATGATTCCCCTATTCCAGAATAGATAAGCTATGTAGCCAGACCATACTCCTACTGGAGATATGGTTTGGCATACAGGATGTGGTAAGAAATACTTTTAACATTGCATTTGGTGTGTGTTTCAAACGAGAGTATGTTTCATTCTCTAACAACTTTCATCGGACCAATTTGATTTCGGTGGTCCATTTATTGTATGTACTGTCACTTCTGTCTGCTCATTTGCCTGTTTATAGAATCAACTGCTAAACAAACAGATGTTGTGTTTATTGGCCATACTGAAGGCAAAGTGAAGCCCTTTTTTGGGAAACCAGTGAAATCAAATAAAGAAATACAGAGAAAAATACTGTCCCCACTGATTTTAGTGTGATATATTTTGAAAAGGTAAACATGTTAGCCATAAGGCTCATCTCATGAAACCATTGTGCACTATCTGTCTAAAATGTATGGTTTATGCCACCTTGTGGCTAAATGCATGCATTGAGCATAGGAAAACCATTCATCAAATCTCCTTGTAGAGTTTTCATCGACTACTTGTTATATATGCAACCTTAAAGGGGGATTTAAATCAAAGAGTGCTGTATGATAAACAGAGGACTCAAATTTGTATTGGTTTCCTGCAGCTTCAGACCTTAGGGGGAGGCTGAATGCTGCTTTGCCTGACTGTCAGGTTGCACAGCTGGAACCTCTGCAGGGTATTTCCCTACGGAAGTGTTTTTAAGTGATTAACTCTCTTTAGCTTTGGTTGGTTTTGAGGCAAGATGAGGCCACACACAAACACACAGAAATGTGCTCATACTGCTAACATACTTAATAGATTCACATATGCAGCTAAAAGAACTGATGAATACTGTACATGCAGAGTGTGGCATGTGATTATCTGAGCAAATAAATGGTAGAAGAAAAGTGACCAGAAGAGCGAGAGAATAAATACTCCCTCCTAATTATCACAAACACCCCCAGATAAACATCTCTCTCTCTCTTTCTCTTTCTCTGTATGTCTATATACTCTGTTGCTCCCTCCCTGCAGCTGCCTCCTCTCCCTGTGATTTTCTGTTGGGGTTTAGCCCCTCTCATTTCAGGCTGGAGCCTTTGAACAGGAGAGCGTGGCATTGTGGAAGTAGGGTGGGTGCTAAGCCCTGCGCCCCCGTGTGTTTATCTGCCTCTCCCAGCTGGGCTCCTCAGGGAACAAGAGAGAGAGAGAGAGAGAGAGAGAGAGAGAGAGAGAAACCATGCTACAGGAATGAAAACTGTCTGCAGTGGGCTTAAACACCAGCAAGCAGACCTACTGTACAATACAAAAAGCCCTCCATTGTGAAAAACTGGAAAACAAATAGGGTGGTGCAGTAAAAAACAAACCAGGCAGAGAAGCAACAGGAAAGGTGAAGTAGGGCAGAAAAACAGAGTATTTAAGTAATTGGGGCTTGGTATAATGATAATTGGGGCTTGGTATAATGAAGAACATTTGTCGTTCAATCAAACAAAATAAGAGGGATGACAAGAGTGGAGCTGCTTGAACAAGAGGATGTTATTAAAGTGGCAGAGGAAGGGATGTAAGTAGCACTGACCGGGGAGGTGAGGATCACGTTAAATGAGACAAAGATGCCACACACACAAACACACACACACACACACACACACACACACACACACACACACCGTCCACCTGCTCTATTCAAGTCGATAGGAAACAGTGTGGTGTCAAGTGGCTGCCTCAGGAGGAGAAAACCGCCTCAAATGTTCAGCCCCTATCCCTGCCTGACGGAGAGGGGAAAATATCTAGGACACTTTTTATGAAGACAGAAAGAAAGAGAAAGATGGAACAGAGAGTGAGACAGAGATTGAGAGAGAGAGAGGCATATCACTTTCAAATTGCTTAACCACTACTATGATTTAAGATCAAACGACTCTTAAAAACTACACAAACCAACCGTATGGAGTGAGTGGTTTTAAAAGGAAGGAGAGACAAGCATATGCAGCAAGGCAAATTATTTTGTTGTGGAATATTTTGAGAAGCACCTATTAATTTGGATCTTCTTCTCATAATTGGAGCTGTCCTGACTTGAGATCATGCTTACTTTGCACTCAAAGCTCCAAAAGCTTTCTGAATAAATATAAATTTTACATGAATTGACTAAAAGTAAAAACGGAAATGAGCCCCCTGGATTAGTTTTTGTAGCTAAGTGCGTATAGGGAAACTTGCTGGCTAACCGAACTAGCTGCCTATTCATCTGTGCACACGCCTGTTTGTTTACACGTGTCAGGCTCTGGGTCACTATCTGTGCCTGCTTACCTATTCCCACTTTCCCTTGTCAGCCCTGCAGTATATACGTTTCCACTTATTCCCCGGGCCAGATTTTCGCTTCGTGCCCTTACCTTTCCAGCCACCTGAACCCTGAACACTGAACCCTGCAACCTGAAACCCGTCCCTGTCTGATCCATGGATTGATGATTCTTTGCCTAACCCCTATTTGGATAAGTTTGCCTGTGCGAACCCTAACCTGATTTTGACACTTGCCTTTTGATTCAAGTAAACGTGAACTTTGATCTTAACCTGTCTGTCTGTGAGTCGTGCTTAATGGTTAAGCTTGCTGCTATTTCTGAGCCATTACAGCATGTCTCATTCTCAAATTTCCAAAAACCTGCTGAGGAACATTCTTAACCAAACACAAAAGCAATTGAGATAACCAATTCCTTTATGTGCCCCATGCAAGCTATCATTTCTCTTCTGCTTTGGTGCACTTAGCTTTTTTTTTAGGCTTTTTTCAAATTTATGTAATATGCTACTGTGGATGTAGAAGCCTGTATATTCCTGCTTGTGTATTCGTACAGCATTCCCATTCACTGATATCACCATGTTTGTGTGTGCATGGCTGCATGTGAGCCTCAGTGTGTAACCTCTCTCTGTGCACGTGTGCGTTTCTGAGTGTTTAAGGACCTAGATGTGAGCATGCAATGTGTATGTATGACAATGTAGAGTCAAAATATCTTGCTCTCACCACTCAGGCAGAAGCATTAGCCACACACACACACACACACACACACACACACACACACACACACACACACACACACACACACACACACACACACACACACACAGTCTCACTTGTTCTGCTGCAGTGTGCAAACATGAGCAAATTTACGCATATTTAAGTTGAGTAAGAAAACAAAAGACAAACGCAGATGAGAAACGGAACCACAATGGGGCGAGCAGACAGAAGCACTTAAATTGAACGTTATTGTTTTTAATTCACTTAACATTGTAAAAAAAATAAAAATAAAAAAAAAAGCCCACAAGAAGCTTCCTTTTAGGCTTTTCAAGTAACACTGATGATACCTTACTTTTAAGTTGGCTAGAATAAATGCATAAGAGTAGCAGAAAACCCTGTCAATTTACTATTTCATCCTTACTTTCATACCTGAGACAAAGGGGTTTTCCTGCTCATCAAACAGATATGCTTATGCTCCAATGATATTAATCTTGGCTGCTACATTAGTGTGAAAAACTACTTCACTGACTACAGAAGTAACACAAAGAAGCAGCGACCAAAAGCCTTCATGTGAAAGCTGTCTGTTCTTTGCTTTAGTAGCAGCACCATCGGCGGCTACTCCTTTCCTGCAAAGGGAGCGCTTTGTGCCCTGCATAGCCCAGATTCATCTTTACCACTATCTCTCTGCTCAATCCCTCCGTAAGCTTGACTGACCACATGCAGGCAAAAAAGAAAATCTCCATTTATTTTTGTATCAGTGTCCCCTCTTCTCCCCATGGGGTTTTCCATAGCTACTTCAGGTGACCTAGCTATGTCACTGCATTTCTTAAGCTTGGGGCTCCCAACAGAAATGTAACACAACCCCACCGTGTGTGTGTGTGTGTGTGTGTGTGTGTGTGTGTGTGTGTGTGTGTCTGTAGTTATATATGATGCTGGGTTTATATATGCATGAAGGAATTTCCACATAAGATCAAACAAATTAATGTCAGTCCCTGTGTCTCACTTCTAAAAGGGAATATTAGAAGTAAAGGCTGGGTTTGGATCGGTGTAGGCTGGATCAATGGAAGTACATTTCCAGGATAATTTCCCACACACCGGATGTCCCTCACCTTTCTCACCATTCTCAAACTCGACAACAAACTTCGAGCTAGCAAGCTACATGCTGAAAATGGCATGCTTTGAAGAAATGTTGGATCGTGCAACAAGGCGGGCCTGCTTGGTTCTTTCGGGGATGATTGCAAAGATTTACAAAGAATATGTTTACGGCATCTACTATCTAACTGGGACGTTTTGGGACCGATTGGGGTGGGAATTGCTATGGATGAAGTGCACACGGCAATACAATGGTTAGAGCAAATTACGTTTAACCATGTATCCAGCTAATTTAAATAGCTCACGTTACTGTAACGTGAACAGTTAATTTAATATTGTATGTGGCGTTTTCTTTTGTGGCGTTGTCGTTTCCACCAAAACAAGTTGCTTCCCGAGACCATTTAGAAGAGCCACAGTCGGTGCATCCGAAGCTTAGCGCCGCCCAAGACGATTGTACAGTAATTGGTTTAAAGAAATGCAAACACTCAGAGTGTTTTTTTTCCTATCCCAGAATGTATGTGTGGTATAGCCAGACCTTACTACACAGTGCTGTGGAGACAGGTCTGGCAATGACAGACTAGGATTGGGGTCCAAATAAATGAGTGTAGAGTTCAGTGTGAATATGTGAGGCGCAGTGGTTCTATTTCGTATAGGCTTCGCCCTCTAAGCCACGCTATGGGTTTATCCCTTCGCACATGCGCAGTCGTGAAGATTTTCTTTCCTGCCCTTGCATACCGCTCGGGCTTCAACTATGTCCGCAAATACTGTATATAAACAGAGCGGACCCGTTGCTCTGCTCCCACTTTTTCTTCAAGCAAGCAGTATGAAGATTATGAAGACCTCCGGCTCCAGCAGCGTCCGCCTCTGCCCCGCCTGCGAGGCCGGCTACATCTTTTCGCCGGACCTCCACCCCCGCTGCGAGACCTGCCTCGGTGCCTCTCACGCCGGCAAGGCTCTCACCTCCGATGCCTCCTGCCCGTTCTGCGCCCGCCTGCCATCTAAAGAGCTTCAACGGTGGGCGGATGCTTTTCTGGCTTTTGAGGTCGACGGAGAGGGGGACGGCAGCTGGGTAGACCGACGTGACACCGTCGACGCCCTGGAACCGCTGGAAGAGGGCGTCTTCGACGGGCACGAGTCCGATGACTCGTCTCCCCCGAATGACGATTCCCTCACCGGTTTTCCTTCCTCCCCGCTGAGAGGACTGGAACTCAAGACAGGGATCGAAGCCTTCCCTCTACGCCTCAGCAGTCTTCCCCTCTGCCACAGACGGCTCCACCCTCCACCACCAGGGCTCTTTTTCTGGACCTGCCGGACATAATAAAAAAGGCGGCGGACCAGAGAGGCATAGTGCTCCCGGCAGAGCTTCCAGCCCCCACTCGCGGCCTCCTGAGTGGTGACGTCTACTCTCAGGAACCGCCATCCAAACAGGCTCCACTCTGGCTGCGCTTTACAGAACTTCGGCCATTCGTGGAGGAGGCTCCCTCTCAGCCCGGGAAACTGAGGGCTCCAGTCTCTCGCTATGCCCCGTTCACACGGGTTCATGGCGACACAGAGGCAGGCTTCCCTTCGGTCCCCCCCCTGGAGCAGAGCCTGGCGTCGATCCTGCTTCCGAAGGCTACTTTTTTCAGCCACCGGAAGCCGTCCCCCCAGGATCAGGTTTGCGCCCAGGTAACTGACCGGTCTCACCAATGTGTGGCCCAGGGCTTGGCGGCGCAAAACCACATAGCTTTGCTAGCCTCCGCCGTCTCCGCCATGGCCACCAACCCGGAGGCTCTTCCTCCGGAGCTAGCCACGGAGATCGGCAAAGCTATGACCGCCATCCTCACCCTCACCACGGCGACCATGGTGGCGTTGTCGAGGATCCAGGCTCCAGACTGTGGCCCAAAGAAATATCTGGCTCCACATGTCACAGCTACCCACGGAGGTCAGACGTGAGCTTCTGTCCGGCCCCATAGCTCCCGATGGACTATTTGGGCCTCGCTTACAGACGGCCACGTCCCACCTTCACCAGGCGACCAAGGAAGCGGAGTGCCTACGGCGGCTTGGCTCCTGGAAAACGGATCCCCAACAGCAGCGCCACTGCTCCACCAACCGCCATAAGAGGAAACGCCCCACAGCCTCCGCTGCACCCTCCCAGGCTTCGACCTCCGCTCCTCCGCCTGCCCCCCCACAGCGGCAGCCGGCCCCTGACCGACAGGTTTTACGGGGCCAAAGGACCATGAAGGCGGCTCCCACCTGGTCAAACCCGCTCCCGGAGCCACCCAGCAAGCAGCGCTGACGGTGGCAATGACGGGGCGCGGGGAACGTCTGTCCCTCCACGGTTGAAAACTGGAAACACAACGGCCCTTTTAAGGGCCACTTCAGTCTTTCTAAAGAGCAGTTTCCCTTCAACCGAGCAGCCTTTGTTCCCACTGAACATTATGCTGATGTCATGACAGATGTTCCCCACACAAGCACACACCAGGTCACCGCTGCTGGCGGAGCTCCACCGCTCTCTCACTATGCAGACAGCGGGAGCAAACGCCCACCCGCTACAATTAGCGCTGCTCAGTTATCCTCCTCCCCCCGGCTATGCCAGCGGGATGAGGACAACGATGACCCTTTTGATAGGGCCCTACCATAAACTCACCCAGCGGCGGGACGGGCTCTGCGGTTCTTGCTAGCCATGTCTGTAAACAACACAGACATGCGCGCGCCGCTCTCAGAGCACAGCGCGACATGGATCAGGCTGACACACATGGACTCGTGGATGTCAAAACTGATATCGCGGGGCTACACACTCCAGTTCGCTTCCCCCCCGCCTCGCTTTGCGGGCGTGTTGGAGACAACTGTGACATCCCAGGCAGAATCAGAAGCCATGACGTCAGAACTACGGGAACTGCTGTCAAAAAGAGCAATTTCCCGCGTTCCTCCGGGGGAGGAGAACGAGGGATTTTACTCCCGCTACTTTCTCACTCCAAAAAAGGCAAGGCGGGTTACGCCCCATCCTCGACCTGTCCCAGTTCAACCGGTGTGTCATGGAGCGTCCATTCCACATGCTGACTATCAGACATGTGTTGGAATGCGTGCGCCACCAAGAATGGTTTACATCTGTGGATCTGAAAGACGCATACTTTCACACCCAAATCATTCCCAGGCACAGGAAATTCCTGCGCTTCTTTTTCCAAGGGGCTCATTTCCAGTACAACCGACTATTGTTTGGTTACTCACTGGCCCCCCACACTTTTTCCAAGTGCATGGAGACGGCACTTCAGCCATTGCGGAAAAAAGGCATCAGAATCCTGTTTTATCTGGACGATTTGCTCATCCTGGCTCCCTCTCGAGAAACGGCGGCGCTGCTCACTGTGGCAGTTCTGCAACACCTGCAGACACTGGATTTCGCCATAAACTGGCAGAAAAGCTCATTGGTTCCCACACAATTGATAGTTTATCTGGGCGTAGTGCTAAACTCGATTGTTATGAGGGCCAGGCTGTCAACGCCAAGACAAGACGCGCTGATCTCTCTCCTGTCGTGCACCACGTCACGCGCAAAGGTGTCAGCGCTGTCCGTCATGCGCCTTCTGGGCATGATGTCCGCGGGCTACATGGTAGTACCCCTGGGGCTTCTCCACATGAGAGGAATCCAGAGGTGGTTCTTCCATCAGCGCGTCGACCCCATATGCCACAAGTGGTGAATGCTGACCATCCTTCCTTCTCTGCAGTCAGACCTGTCATATTGGGGGAACCCCCAGACCTTGTCAACTGGGGTTCCCCTGGGCAAGGTGACGTCATACGTGACAGTGTACACGGATGCGTCCCTCACTGGCTGGGGGGGAATGTGCGAATCACAGGTGGTGGGAGGGGAATGGCCACCTCCCCCTCTCCCACACATAAACTGCCTGGAGCTGTCCACGGTGCTAAAGGTTTTAAAGCACTTCGCCCCAGTGGTAGCGGGGAGACATGTTGTCGTACAGACAGACAATGTTACAGCAGCGCTCATAAATCGCCAGGGCGGCTTACGTTCGGCCCGGCTATTGGAAATAGCCAGGAGCCTTCTGCTGTGGGCACACAGTCATCTGCTGTCCCTCAAGGCTGTTTACATCCCCGGGATACTAAACCGGGCAGCAGACCTAATGTCGAGGGGAGGGCCCTCTCACGACGAGTGGAAATTGAATCCCACTATCATTCAGAAGCTGTGGAGCAGGTTCGGGGAAGCGGAGGTGGATCTTTTCGCCTCACGAGAAAACACACAGTGCGCTCTGTGGTTTTCCTTGAGCACACGGGACAATCCACCCCTCGGCGTGGACGCTTTCTCCCACCATCCCTGGCCCAGAACCCTCCTATACGCTTTTCCCCTTGACACAAGCCCCTCTCAGGTTGCTGTCTCTAAAAACGGCGCTTCTCCTTGCCCTGACGTCAGCCAAGCGAGTGAGCGACTTATGCGCGCTGTCAGTTTCGCCGTCCTGTCTCTCCATTAGAGGGGACAAGAGCGCAGCCACCCTACAGCCTAACCCTTCTTTCACACCGAAAATCTTAACAAATTCCTTTCGGTCGAGGGTTTTTTCCTCTCTATGGTTTTTTCCCCCCGCCTCATAACAACGACCGGCGGACCGGTGCGTGCGTTATCACAGTACGTTTTACGCACGGCGGACATAAGGCGGACACAGCAGCTGTTTGTTCACTATAGGGAACACTCCCAAGGAGCGGCCCTGTCAAAACAGCGTCTGTCTCACTGGCTGTCCGAGGCTATCACCCAGGCCTATAACACGGAGGGGGCGGAACCCCCCCAGGGCATCGGGGCACATTCTACAAGGGCACTATCGGCATCAACAGCTCTGTTCAGAGGCATGTCAGTAGCTGACATCTGCGCAGCGGCCTCTTGGGCGTCCCCATGCCCTTTCATCCATTTCTATTTGCGGGATATATGTCTGAACCCTCTCTGACTCACTCGGTCCTATCCTCACTCAACAACAAATGATGCCCCGCCTTCTGTCTGCTCTCCTCTCACCATGCACGCCTACAATCATGATATGTGCCGCTGCATGTGTACTGCCTGGGGTCCTCCCCCCCCCCCTACTCTGGGTGGCTTGGAGGAACTCGGGCGTCCCATAATTATCAATCATGTATTACCCTCACCAATCATGCATGCCTGCACTCTCGGCTTGGGCCTTACAGCCAGCTAGGCCAAATCATTACCATGGTGGGCTCCGTTACCTAGATAACGGCTTATCTGATACAGTCTCCTGTCAGTGCATGAGAGAGAGGCAAAAGTTTAGTCTATGTTCCACTTGTGTGCTCTGGGTCGCAGGTGGAATTGACTACATCAGCTTCGAGGGCGAAGCCTATACGAAATAGAACGATAGTTATGTTATTGTAACTCCAGATTCTATGAGTATAGGCGTAGCCCTCTAAGATCCGGGCCACCTGCTCCAGTTACATTAGCTGAAAAAAAAAGCTTATGTTAGGAGCAAAGCAACGGGTCCGCTCTGTTTATATACAGTATTTACGGACGTAGTTGAAGCCCGAGCGGTACGCAAGGGCGGGAAAGAAAATCTTCACGACTGCGCATGCGCGAAGGGATAAACCCATACCGTGGCTTAGAGGGCTACACCTATACTCATAGAATCTGGATTTACAATAACGTAACTATCGTTCTTTTGGTTAATCTCAGTTACTTATAATAATCTTGATGTATTGTAAGATGAATACAGTGTGTCTTTTTGACATTTCTATTTTTTTTTAATGCTTTCCTACGCGTACATACTGTCTCGACACCTGTGCTCTTCCATGTACTATTTGTGTGTGGGATGTCTTGTTCGAGTAGACATATCTAACAACAGGAGAAGACAGGCTAACCTTTCCCTGCCCGAGTCACAGATGGCGGACCATCATCTCAGGGTTGAGAGAAACACAGAGGTCTAGGTCTGACTTGATGGTCAATAAATGCCACGTCACATGCAGGAGCTCAGCAGCTCTATACAGCCCTCAACCCCAGCTTACCTTAAGATCACATCATGGAATGTAACTGGTGCTGAACGATCAGGGGTCACTAAAATCATTAGATAAAAAAATTGTTTTCTTTCTAACCAAATCAGAACCAAAGTCCTGGCAGGTCAGTATTTTAGATCAGTGTCTTTATTGTTTTGTTACTGAGAGGCCAGCAGAAATAACATCTACAGTACAGACTAGTTGATTGCCATTACATTTTCATTCCTGCTGGAAGCTTTCTGCAGATGCACCAAAAGTTACTGTTTTATTTCACATTTCTTTATAATTCACGATCAGTTAGTAGATTTACTAGAAGATTGATTAAACCTGCATTCATTGATTTTTGGTCATGGATTTCATTCATCAATGTTTCTGGACCCCTGATGAATGTAAGTCCAACATTCACGTTACTTTTAACTTTGTTTTGGACAACACCAACTCCTGAGAAAAACATCTGTCTCTTTAGCTGCTAAATGCTCCAGTATGTTCACCAGCTAGTTTCTCTGTCTGTTATTTGTTGCTGGACAGGGTTTTTTTTTTTTGCCTGCTGCAGGAATAGGGGCTAATGAGACAAGGAGACTGAACCAAAACAGTTAAGTTGCTGGTTGTAAAACCAAAACAACTAGCTGAAATACACTAACATGCTTGTAGAAGCTGAGGGGAATGGCAGAGTCAGGGGATAACTCTCATGTGGGTTTGTCTCAAAGAGCGACTCTTTTCAAACTTGAAGATTTGATCCATTGTTCCATGGATCCATTGTTAATATAAAAATGCAGCTTTTAAGTCCCCTCGTTTCGCAATCAAGTACAATATTGTTTTCATTAAATTAGACCTATTTGTGTTGTCAAGAATCCTCTGCTGTAGAGTGGGGTTTAGTGAGCCACCGGTTATGAGGCGCAGGGCCCAGGACTAAGGCCCTGTTTAACCCGAATACACTCACGGGTGAAAACGGCAAAATATTTTGTCAGATGTGCCTTTCGTTTAGACGGTGACGGCATTTTTGGGGCTTAAAAACGCAAAAAAAGTGAAACCACCCTCCAGAGTGGAAATCTTAAAAACGCTCCACCGTCGCATTCCCGTCTAAAGGGTAAAAACGCACTGTGCTTGTGTGTGTGTGTGTGTGTGTGTGTGTGTGTGTGTGTGTGTGTGTGTGTGTGTGTGTGTGTGTGCTGTGTGTGCATTGTTTGGAGCAATAACTCCACCTCCTCGTCTGAAAATTGTCAGCTTTTGTTGTTTGCTTCGCACTACTAGGGAGAGGAGAGGGAGAGAGGAGGAGGAGGAGAGGGAGACAAGTAGAAGGAAGGTTGGTGGACTTGGTGGATCGCATTTCGCACTTTTGCGTCACCATATGCACGCAGATTCCCCCCCCCCCATAACGCTCGTCTAAACGTGGAATAAAAAGTGAGAACGCAACGCCACTTTTGCGTTTTCTCTTCAGATCGTTTCCGTCTAAACATATCCTGAGTGTAGTGTAAAAAACCCTCCTGTTCTCTCTGAGTGTATCCCAGCCTTGAGCTTCCCAAAAACATTCAAGGACATGCATACTTACTAGTATTGCTGGTTGGAATATATTTGATTGGTAGGTAGTTATTTAATTAGTATTTGAAACAATAGACAAAAACATCCACAGGAGTTTTGTGATGAAAAAGATTTCTTAGGATCTTTGTGCAAATGTTGCACATTGCAACACCCAACTTTGAGAAGAGGGATCATCAGACATAAAACTTTGAATGATATGAGACATTAGAGATTGACTGACAGATGTCAGGGTTGACAGATACCACCAGCTACAGAGACATTTGTGATAGTTATTATGAAACATGCCCTTTTGCAAAAGTTTCACTGCTGCTCTAATTCTCCTGCCTGGCCCAAACAGACACCAATGACGACAATGAGAGGCGTGTTTAAATGGCTAGTACACGCTTAACGCCATCTCTTGAAGCGTTTAAAAGTGGTGTCATTTTCCCCCAGCCTCGTGTCCCCTTGTCAAAGGGAACTGAGTGATTTCAGTGTTGAAAAACAGATCTTTGACCAGGCAAGTCTCTTGTGATATCTGTCGGCAGCTGTCTCCTCCCCCATCTGCATCTCTCTGCTTTTACTTGTTTTCCTTTGCTGTGTGTGTGCTTATGCTCCTGCACAAACATCTATCATGAACATTGTTCAGCAATCTGTCAAAACCTATCACACATTACCAAGGTGAAATAACACAAAATGTGACAGACGAAAAGACAGAGAGACGAAGACCGAGTGAGAGAAAGAGCTGTGATTGCCATGCAATTTGAAATGCTAATTTTGCCAATCCTGCTGCATTCAAAATCTGTTTAATCTGTGGTGTATTTTACTCATGTGAGGCTTTGCTGTATTTGCATAACTGAAGACTAATTCTGGCCCTTCACACTCAAGTTCCCAATGAAAAGAAATAGTGTTTATTTGGCGTAGTGTTTTGGATATGTAATTTCCTTACAATACAAAAAAGATGTCTGCATTAATCAGAGTAAGAATTTGATTTCATGCTTTCTTAAGACTAACCTAATAATAGGTATCACATATTTACTTTTACAATGGCCAACATACAGTATATGCATTACAGCTTTGACTCCAAGAGCATTTGCCAAGGATATGTACAGTTCTACCAATATGCTATCCTTAATTTTCAGGCTACATTTTTAAAAATAGCAGGAACACACATTTTCTAGCTAGAGAAAGATTGTTGGACCCATACTTGCAAAAAGTACTGAGAATTTGAAGAAGTGAAGAATTGGTAAATCTACTGGTGTTAACTTTGTAAAACACTGCATATGTGCCATGTGAGAAAGGAAAACCTGACAGGCAGTAACTAAGTGGGCGGGACTAAGTGGTCCCATCGAAGACGCTTCCTGAACATTTTCTATTTGACATATATAGACATTATATTTAGTAAGTAAATACTATATTCAGGCCCAAGCAATAATAACCCCCCCCATGACAAGTGATCTGTTGTTGCACACACACACACACACACACACACACACACACACACACACACACACACACACACACACACACACTGCTCAGCCCACAGGCAAACTAAAATGGCGTACAGTAAGGTACTGAGGATGACATCATAGGACAGTGGGTAAGTCCTGGGTTTTGAATAAGAGGAGGACCCTTACTCATAAATTAGACTCATGATGGACTCACTCCTTGTGACTCATCAGCCTGAGTTTTGCTGTAGTACAGGAAACCACTTTGTTGATACAGTACTTGGTAAATCTCCCCATGTGAGATGATACAACAGCCATGATGATGCACCAGTGCATAAAAAAACACATGTATATCATTTGCATCATGTGCTCAATCAACTGTACAATTTTGCTCTATTTCTCCTTCCATATTTTCTCTCTCTCTCTCTCTCTCTCTCTCTGTCTCTTTCTCTCTCACACACACACACACACACACACACACGCATGCATGCGCACACACACACACACACACACACACACACACACACACACACACACACACACACACACACAGTGAAGAGTTTGGGCACATCTCAAAGGACACTTCTGCATGACTTGGTCCATGGTGGAGAAGAGGGGACCTTACAGCTGTTTGGAGACGAATATGCCACACACACACACACACACACACACACACACACACACACACACACACACACACACACACTATCCTCTAGAATCTCCTGCAGACATGGCTGATTATTTATTTGCCTTAAGCTCATGCAGACCCAGTAGACCTACTGACTAAAGATGGAGAAAACTACTAGTCTACTGCAACTATCTTGACTGAAGTTAACGTGACCTTTAAAAAAACCTTCTGTTTGTCAATATGGCCAATCAGCTATACAGTCAAGGATTCGTTATCTTTACCAAAGTAAATGTCAATGGCTGCCTTAACTACCTCCTTTAATGCCCGATGGCGTGTAAACAAACCAAACTGACAGACATATATTCCACTGGTGTCATTATGTGGGACATTTTGATAATGAATAATGATTGTCAAAAGCATAAATACAGTGCCTGACATTGTTTTTCACAAGTCAGTCTAACTTTAGCTGAATGTATTTAAGGTTAAAAAGAAGCTGCTGTTTTAACAGAGGGCTAACAACCCTAGTCCAGAATTCCTAGGAATTACATACATATTGGACGATTCTGCACCTCACAATTCATGTCCAAATCCAACATTTAGTGCCAATGCATGAAGCGGTGTAGCCTTCACGTAACAAGGTGTAACATATTTGACTATGATGTGGGAGACTGGAGTTTGTGTCCCATCATAGACCGACTTTTTATTCATCTTAACCACAATCCTTCCCTAACCTTAAAGTTTTGTTTAGTTGCCTAATCATGCCATAATAGTTTAGCTGCCATAACCACGGTCTTCCACTAATGGTAACAGTAGGGCCTAGTTGTCATGCGCAGATATTGTAGAGAGAATAAAAAAAAAAAATTGGCACTAGACGTAAAAAAAAATCATTGACACATAATCTGGGGTTTTGCAGAATTGTCCAATGTCAACATTCTTCTTGCAGTAAAATAAAATACTCAAGTCCTAGTCCTAATTCCAGTGTACTCTGAAAAAGTACTTCTACATCTCTGTCAGAGTCTCCTGAGGCTGGAGCAGAACTGAACTGGAGTCAGAGAGTAATCATGGGCCAAATGAGGGCAGTTACATCATTTACACTCCAGATGGAGGCTGAAAAAGTGAGATCATTCTGAGACCAACTGAGGCTTCGTGCTCTCTCTGGTATGAGAGAGGAACAGCCTAACAACACAACTACACCACAGATGATGCTTCTGCAGAATACATCCAAATACCTGGGTCATAATTTGAATTGTTTGCATTTTTATAAGCCCTCTGGCCAAAAGAGAAGTTTGAAGTGTTTCCCTAAGTAAAAATAAGAAGGCACAGCGAGGAAAAGGTCATTTTTATAATGGTGTCATGAAGTTGTGCTGGTAGCCAGCCATTCTCAGGTTTGTGTGTGTGTATGTGTGTGTGTGTGTGTGTGTGTAGGGGGGGAAATGTCAAATGAATTGTACCTTGCATAGGATTGCATATGTTTTTTAGCAGGTGATCCTTCACAGGTGATCCTTGGAACAATCAGCATCGTGTAGTCATTTTCACACAATCACACATGCTGCCCTCCACCTCACACACACACACACACACACACACACACACACACACACACACACACACACACACACACACACACACACACACACACACACACACAGAGGAACAGCTATGACAGTGTTATCTTAATCATACAGATAGTGCTTTGGATCATCTGCTTGTTCTGGCCCACAAATATCACAGTGAATACGGTCACACACAAACAGCCGAAAGGGACACACTGGGAAATTCACCTCACTGATAGACTTCACTCCCTTTGCATCTCTGTTTTTGTTTTTATGAACGCTGTGCTGCTTGAGGATTCTCTGTAGATTTGATGGCATTTATAAAAGTGGGAAAGACAAGCTCTCTCTCTCACACACACACACACACACACACACACACACACACACACACACACACACACACACACACACACACACACACACACACACACACACACACACACACACACACACGTATCCATCATATCTGTGCACAAGCTGATGGCTACAGTAATTTCTCTAAATTCACATCAAATGAAATTACTTATCTATTATTGCCTTTAGGCTTCTCTGCACTGTACAATCAATATTACACTACAAACGGCACCCAGACAGAAAGAGGTAGGAAAGCTTTGATTCAGTCTGAGCTAGGACACCCCGTTCTCATTGTTGATTCCTCTTATATCATTTCACTTGGCGTAAAATGGGGCAATTTTTTGTGGACTGGCGCAAAACGCGCAGGGTTGGCACACGCATCCAAAATACGCATAATTGAAAACCTACAGAGCGGTTTCTCCTGGAGTGTAGTTCTCACGGAGACATCCTTACATAAACTTGAGCCATTTAGTCACGGTGAAACGGATCATAGCCGAGATAATTGCGGGTAGGGTCCCTCGCCGTGTGGAAGTAACACAAACACCACTAAATGCAGACACCAAAAGTCAACAGATGTGATAAAGTTTAAGTTGCACCAGAGAGATGCAGGGATTTACCAAGTTAAAACCAGATGTTTAGTCATGTGTAAGAATAACATTACCACACAGACACTCATCACATCGTATAGGCCTACATTATAATTCACGGATGTAATAATTACGTTATTGCATGCGAAAAACATCAAAGTTCCAACTCACCCATTCCAAAACACGGATAAATCCCAGAGGTAATTTTAGCACTTGAAACGTCCCCACAGACGCAAGCTGCACGAGGACACAGAGGATACAAGCATTCTCAGTTCTATCACCAATTAACGACACATCGGCCAATTTAGCAGATAATCACACACATGTCTGAGTCCAATGATTTTGCTATTCGCTGGTTTTTACTCACCTGATCAGAGGTGTCCATTTCAGCAGCAGGCTACTTTCTTTCTTAATTGTTTGATTGGATGTAAACAATCTCAAACCGCAAGCCAAGACCGGTTGATGCGTCTGTCGCGCGTGGCTCTCGGCTCTGATTCCGACTCCAACCGGAAGAACCCGAGGATTTCTCTTCGTTTATTGTGTGTGTGTGTGTGTGTGTGTGTGTGTGTGTGTGTGTGTGTGTGTGTGTGTGTGTGTGTGTGTGTGTGTGTGGTCTGCGCAAAGAGGAGGGAACTGATTTGTTATTTTACCAATCTGGGTCATCAATTATCTCATTGATCACATGAAAGAAATCAGATATGATGCACTGCAATCTAATAAAGTCTACGGCCTCCAGGTAAAATGATTTTAAACTTTCATTTTGAAACAAAAATAAGCTCACATTTAATCAGAAAAAAAAATATATATATATATTTGTTGCATTACTCTGATTGCTATACTAACTTGTAGGCTGATATTAGCTGCAGCTAAAGGGGAGCAATATATTATCAAAATATTATACATACAAATACATAGCCGATATTATCTCGATGAACGTGATTTAGTCAAACCTGAATGACCAAATGAACATAAATAATGATAACACACACACACACACACACACACACACACACACACACACACACACACACACACACACACACACACATAGTGCGTGGCACTATCTTTTTGGGGACCCGTCATTGACATAATGCATTCCCTAGCCCCTTACCCTAACCTTAACCATCACAACTAAATGCCTAACCTTAATCCTTACCCTCACCCTAACCATAACCTAATCTAACCCTAAACCTAAAACCAAGTCTTAACCCTCAAACAGCCCTTTAAACTTCTGGGGTCCAGCATTTTGGCCCCACAAAGCTGTCCGGACCCCACACCCCATACTGTATTCCCGGTTTTTGGACCCCACGAATATAGTTAAACAAGAACACACACACACACACACACACACACACACACACACACACACACAGGTGACTGTGTGATTATCCTAGGCTGAATGCTGTTTTTCTCGAGGTCTATCAGAAGAGATGGGGCAGTTTGTCATTTAATGAGTTTGCCCAGGCAGAGAGAGAGAGAGAGAGAGAGAGAGAGAGAGAGAGAGAGAGAGGGGGAGGGAGTGAATCTCACTGCTCTCAAGATGATAGAGAGCGATGGGGGCTTCCCTGAGTCTACTACACTGTTGACAACTCCTGTAAAGCCAAGTGCAAAATGCTCTGACAGCGTGGCTAATTTTACAACATCTCTTCTATCGTTCCTTCGCTTTTAATCTTTCATTTTCTCCCTCCACTGTCTCTTTCCCCCTCTCTCAAGAACACTCTCACACACACACACACACACACACACACACACACACACACACACACACACACACACACACACACACACAAACTTTAGTTTTGTAGAGAGAAGACTAGAAAATGTTCTTGTTGTTAATAATAAGTTGATGTAAATTGCTACATCCATGCAGTAACTGAATGCAACGGCTCAGTATAACAATCAGTGGTGAGCTTTCTCGTAGTATTACATCATTGACCTTTGACCTTTCATGTCACAAAAGTCCTCAAAAACCTCCACAGAATACAATAAACAGATGAGTGTAAATCTGGACTTGATTCTTGGTGTTGTTGTTGGATTACAGACAAGCAATATCTCCATAGTATTTATAATGTTCTCATGTTTTTTGTGCATGGAAGGTAACTGTTGACCTTTAACAGGCCTATGCGTAACCAAATATTTAAGCAGTGGAACTTGGTTTATTTCATACATTTCTGTTATTCCCTTAAAGAATTGTGGATATATCCTAGAAAGATTCAAAATTCTAATTCATTGACACATTCTCCCTGTGAGAATAGCTACTCATTAAAAACAAAAATAAAGTCAGCATTTTGCAGGAAAAAAACACTTATGCAATCTTTATTTTCATGTTTTAGTCAGTTTGTGATTGGGTTCATTCAAAGAAATTAGCAGCTGATATGCTGCTCCCTGCAGGCTCAGGGCCTGTCCTGTCCAATCACTCTGCTTTATTTGCATGTTATGTAATTGGGTGGCCTGCATGTGTGGCTGTGGGGAGGAAATTAAAAGGAACAATCCGATTCGCTCTTTCCAGGCAGGCAGAGGAGCGGTTTGTCTGCAGGCTGAGGTAAGGACACATACTTTATTTTTTTTCATCTGTTTCATAATTCTTTGCATTATGCTTATCAATGAGAATACAGACTGCTGATTGGTCCCACCAGTGTATTTGCTATAAGAGACTGTGTTTGCAGCAAATGTTGAGGATAATATTGCAATTCCATACTATTGCTGCCTCACCACAGGGAAGCCTCTGCTATCAACTGGTGATAGATGTACACAGCTGCTCCAGGAGTCAGTCATTTTATTTTTCGTTACTTACACAGAGAGTAACTTTATGTGCTAAAAGATCGATGCAAAAATCGCTTTTTGTTTGGCCTCTGTTCAGTGTTCTGTCTTGATAGAAAAGCTTATCTGTGCAGCTGATGCTTCTCTCATTTTTGGAATTTGATTTCCCCAATTTTAGAAATAAGATGGTAGATTTCTACCCTGTCGGTGGCTGATGCATAGAAACATATGTCTACAAACATTCCATAAAAAAAGAACCATTATATAAATACCCAGGTTCCTTATCAGACAAGATGTTCCCACTGACCAAGAAGCCATACATGGAGCCTCTTTATCAGCTCGACTCTACCAGACACAAGAAGACCTAGTCTCGGTCATCGTATTGGAATGTAACAAATATCATACGAAAAAAACTAAAGATGACAGTGATGCATTTTTTACCATACACATCTGAATGTGTTTTTATTTAGCTTTATATTTTCATTGTCACATAGCTGGTTTACAACAGGTTCATAATATGACTGAACTTTGGCAAAAGAGAAAAAAATACAAGTATGTACAATATATATATATATATATATATATATAAAAGAACTTTACAGTACAACATTGGTATCACTAGTTGACGTACGATGTACCACAATTGCACGTTATCAAGATGCACATTAATGAGAATCAGAAAGATGTTTAAAGCAGATTGAATTTAAAGTGTTGAAAGGCATCTGTTTTACCTTTTATAATTAGTTTTTTTATGCTGCACAATGCAATTCTGGGGTTTCATATTAATGTTCACCAGAGGTTATGAACACAGAGGAAATGGTAGCTATAAACCTAAATGTCCAGCACATCTGTGGTCCACAATTTCAGAGTAGTAGTATTAATAATCCTCCAGTATTCTGTAGCATGGAGAGTCAAAGATAGTACTCTGCTGTTTTGTCTATTTTTATGTGATTTTGTATGTTTCTTTTTAAAGTGCTCATATTATGCTTGTTGGCTTTTTCCCTTTCCTTTATTGTGTTATATATCTTTTTTGTGCACGTTATAGGTTTACAAAGTGAAAAATCCCAAAGTCCACCCCAAAGGGACTTACCATCTCCAACAGAAAACTCTGTTCACAAACTGCTCCAAACAGCTCCACTGTAGTCCAGCCTTTACTTCCGTGACAAACGCGCGTCACTTTGTAACACACGTTATAATGCTCGCCTAGCTGCTAGCGTGGCACACCCTCATACTCTGCTTCTGAC
Source organism: Sander vitreus (assembly GCF_031162955.1). NCBI lineage: Eukaryota > Metazoa > Chordata > Actinopteri > Perciformes > Percidae > Sander > Sander vitreus. The sequence goes on from NC_135858.1 coordinate 7,389,627, forward strand.
TGGGTAGTAGTCCTTACCTAGCTACTGCGCATGTGCGACTCCCAACAAAGATGGAACAGAAGTGTGATGTCTCACTCTGTAGCTAAAACAGAGAGCTCAACACACAGGGTGAAAAGAGGAGCTGCAGCAATGTGCAGTACAACAAAAATATGGTGTTTTTTGAAAATTAAACCATGTAAACCTATTCTGATATAACCTCTAAATACAATTATGAACCTGAAAAGGAGCATAATATGAGCACTTTAATCTACGGAGTCTCTACAGGCCTGGTTATTGAACTTCATTTTGTGTACCGTTCTGTAGTATTGAGTGGAAAGCTGTTGGAAGTTGGAATCAATTAGATTTAGAATTGTTCTTTGATCAGAAAGTTCCTGATTCAAAAGGACTAGTTTAACATATCACTCAATATCATTTCAAAGTCTTTGTATGGCTATTTATGTAAGACAACATTCAACATTTGAGAAGTTTGGCTTGTGTACTAAACTATAAAATCTTCAAAGCAAAATTCAAAACCTTCTGGTATTGGTAAAATAACTCACGGGTGAAAACTCACTTGCCAAAACTCACAGGCGCTAGTATCGAAACGTTTAGACTGTATGCAACATAACTTCATTAATGACGTCCGTTTTGAATTTCTAGGCAGGACTTTGACTCGTGGAAAGTTTGACTCCGTGAACTTTTCGCATGTGCTTCTTCATGAGCAACCTTTCAGTAAATAACTCATCACAATCCCCACATTTGTACGGTCTCTCCTCTTTATGTTTGGCAAAAACGTGTTTCCTCAGAGTTGAACCCCTGTTAAAAGATTTGTCACAGATGTGACAGCTGAAAGGCTTCTCTCCTGTGTGAGTTCTTATGTGTTCTGTCATGTGTCCTTTCAGTTTAAAACACTTGCCACAGAAATGGCAGCTGTAGGGTCTCTCTCCTGTGTGTACTCTCATGTGGTTCTGCAGATTGCTCTGACAGGGTATGTGTTTGCCACATATGTGACAGTCAAAGTTCCCCTTGCTGTCATGTGACTTGCTCTCGTGTGTCTTGAGGTGCCATGTAAGCACAGTTTTTTTGGTGAATATGTAGTTGCATATGTGGCAGCGATATAAGGTGGTACTCGTCTTCTCTTCAGAGTGCTCTGGATCCTCTGCAGGGCTTTGCTTGGGCTCTGTGCTCTCCTCTGCTGCTCTACAGTCTTCTAACTGCTGCACTGTTCGGATGAGTTCTTTCGTCAAGGCGTCCCCGTCATCGCTGTCCTCCGCTGAAGGTTGCTCATCCATGCCGTTGATCCACAGTTCCTCCTCCTGCCGCTCATCCTCCTCCGCTTTAATCTGGGAGGGTCCTGGCTCGTCCTGGCACACACCCGGGTTCCACTCCTGCTGTTTAGGGGGAATCTCCTCGGCGGATGTATGTGCAGTTGGCTGTTTGGCATCTGCAAGGATGGAAACACAAATGCATTACATTTGTAGTACACATCAAAGTCGTCAGCGCCAAAATAGTGCTTCCATCAGTCCACACCCATCAGGAATTTTACCTTTGAGATCAGCCGCCTCAGCTCAGAGCCACATCAACTTCATGAAGGGACAAACCAGTCAAGAGTGGAAAGCTGGTCTACGCAACCCAGTAGAACCTCAAACTAGGAACTATTTTCTTGTGTATGTGTGTTACACTAAAACATAACAATGAAAATCAATTACTATTTCATTTTAAGAAGTGAATTTAACGTATGTGTGTGCTGTATCTGGATACATGAAGGTGTATTGCCTTGTAACTACCATCTAACATGAACAGTATACATGTAATCTTGGTAGTCTCAGAGGCATTAGAGCTCTTAAGATTGAATGTGAATCTCCCCCCCCACACTTCTCATTTGCTCAAACCGACTCAAATGTGATTGCTGGAGTGTTTTTGCAGTCAGTGTTTATATTCTCCAAACAGCCAAATGTGTGAGCAAAGGTTTAGCTCAAGTTGAAACATTTTCAAATACCCAGAAGCCCAAAGATTCTGCAGAGCAAATTTGCATCTGTTCCAACCACTCAGCGTCTTTCCGCTGGCTCTCTATACAGTCATGCTGCCTCTAAGATTTGCTTTATAGTTGGTTAAGGTAACACAAGTTAGCAAATGCTCCTCAGAGTCTTCTTTATTGAAGTATGTTCAATCAATCAAACTTTATTTGCATTGCACCTTTCATACACATTAGTGCAATTCAAACTATGAAATCACACGCTGCTGTGTACACTGGTGCACTTTAGGTGCCTTGTTGAACTCATACATTAGTATATTATCAGCAAATATGCTGCCAAAACCTGGTACCTACACTACCCACAATGCAACTGTATCGCTCAACAGTTTGGTCAGGAATTCAGGTGTGTTATGCCAGGAGCAGCTATTGTAGCCTCAAGTCGCTAGCCTCAAGCAGAGAGGAGGTGCGGGCCAGAGGTCTGGTAAGATCACTTCTTTCTAACTCCACTTTCAAACTTGCTCAGACCCAACTGTCACTGACTCAAGTGACATCACTTGAGGCAATTCATCAGACTTCAAGGCAGCTACTTCTGAAGACACAAAATGCTTTTAACAACTTTTTTTTCCCCCTTTCTTATATGCAGTAGAATTTACCGTCACTGAACTCTCCGGTTAAAAGTTTCAAGTCTGTTGGTGTGATCATGTCACACCTGTAACTGCACCCAACTGTGATGTCACAACCAACTGTGATGACACAGTGTACCAACACACCCTGGAGTACACTTCTACATCAATTTTCAACTGAATTAGAGCTTTTAATAACTTAATTTAAATGATCCTTATCAAGATGTTTGTGTTCGTATCAAAAAGGTAACATCTGCCAATATGTGGCTTTAAACCCTTTTGAAGTCCTGATTTTATACCTCCATTGTTCTTCGCGTATATTGCTCACAGACACACAATGAATAAACTGCAGCACTAATTACATGTACTGTAACTTTATTGGCATTACACTTTTCAAAAACAGGCAACATATTACATGCCAATAAGAACAAGGACACATATGATTTAAGGCAGAATTTCAGGAAGTACAACCGCCAATGACAAAGCTATTAACAAATAAATAAAACACTGTGCAAAAAGCGAATTTTATGTAATAGTAAAAGCCCTTGAGATTTGCAGGTGTAGCTTTATACACTTGTAAAATCCAGTTACTTAACTATTTGCTCGGTACACCGAGTGTTTCAGTATATTTCTACTGAGCATGTTACATGTTACATTTGAAGCAGATTACAATTACAGCGACTCATCAGCAGAGCCACATGGAATCTGAGGCTGCAGATTTTTAAACAAAAAAATAAATAAATAATGAAACTCAGAAATGAAAACACATCTCTACCCCAGGCAGAAATCAAAAGTCAGCTACATTCTGCAGATTTTCATTCAGCATCTCCGCTGAAAACTGAAAAAAAACAATCGGCTGATTCCGTTTAGGTCTGCTCATCAGGAGCATAGATATAAAACTGTTTTATATCGATGCTCAGGAGCATCTGTAAAGATTGAGTATAAGTGGAGTGGATAATAAAAGCTAATTTGGGGACGCATGGCAGCTCCAACATCAATAAAACATACAAGCATAAAAGATAAACCTGTAAAGAAACCCTCATCATCAGAAGAAGCCATCAGACGTATCTTCTCAACTTTAAACGGAAGTCAGCATCAGCATTGTTACAGCAACAGAATTTCAGACAGAGAAGGTGACATCGTGGACTGTCTTCATGGTGTGTTTGAACACAAAGAGCAGAGGAAAGTGCTGGCTTCACTGCATGCACTTAAATGGCATGTTCTCCCTGTGTTTGATCCTGGCGTGTTTAGTCTTGGTTGAAGATCTGGTGAAGCTTTTCCCACAGATGTAGCAGATGTAAGGCCTTTCTCTAGAGTGACTCCTCATATGTTCTTTCATATGAACTTCATACTAACTTCAGTTTGTATCCGTTACCCCAAATGCGACTGGAAAATGCTTTCTCATCAGCGTGTGTGCGTGCTCTCATGTGGCTGATCATTTGACTCCTGGTGTCTGTCAAAGGTGAAGCAGGTGTACACTGTTTTGGTCAGCTTTGATAAACTTGCATGAGCTGCGAGGTGCAATTTTAATTTGACTTTTTTCAGAAAAGGCTGACAGAAAATATTACAAAAAAAACACGTTTTTCTTCTTTGTGTAAACTGGAGAGACTCCAAAGGATGGTAATGGTTGGTCATCTTGTGACGGTATCTCATATTCCATGTGCTCTCCGACTGTTATAACTCGAGTTAGGATGTCTGGGATCTCCTTTTCTTCACACTCCCCAACAGTGACAATCTGAGTTAGTGTGTCTGTAACACTGATGTATGCCGGACATTCGTGTCTGTAACGCTGTTCTATGGCGGACATTCAGGTGTCTCCACAGACCTGGTCTAGAGTTCAGTCAGTTCCTCTTTAATGGGCCGGATGACTGGCTCCTTCTTGGCCTCACTGGGAATACATTCCTTCTGTATCTGCTGCTCCTGAGCACAAACTCCTCCTGTGTCGGTGTGGGCAAATCGATCTGCCTTGAATCTGTAACAGTGGATAGGAAAATGTTTTTGGTAGCAGCTAGAAAAATAACTTGTCTGATCACACATGAACTAGATGTTTGGAAACTCGAATGATCCCCAGCAGTGACGCTCGTCCTAACGGCAGCAGAGAATTAAAATGTAAGTTATGGTTAGAAAAATGCACTTTGAGCACACCGAACATTATAAAAACACAATTTTTATGTGCATGTGATGCAAGTGTGATTCACAAACTCACAGGATAACTGCTCGTGAGCATATGACCTCTTACACAGGAGGTAGTAATCCCATAGCAAGGTACCTGAGCAAATGGTGCCTAATTGTGATTGGGTTAAATGGCTCTAAATGCAACACAACACCACAGTCAACATCCACATTCAGAAGGCATTGAAACTCTAGTCTCTACAACACTGCTGTCACATTACTGGCTGTCTTTATTCCTACTGGTTTTAAGGCTGAATGTTGCTTCTCCTTTGAGGTGTCGCACAATTACACTGTATGGAAAAATGCACAATTCAGCGCTGCTCACACTCATGCTGCGTTCGCGTCATATGGGATGGATGGTAGAGGTGAGAAAGATTCCTACGTTAACAACATGTCATCAAGATGGTTGTATGATGACAGAGATGGTCATGTGAGGATTAAAATACTATAAATTACAGTAATTATGACTCAGATGTTGAAGTGAACGATATTTAACTCAAAACTCCGATAGGAGATGAACCTGACATTAGCCTCGTGTGGGGGGACCCGTCATCTTGTAATCCCAAATGCGGTTTACTGCTGAGTCCATGCTGTGCATGTGCTTTGATACTGTTCAGCCTTGTTGAAGTTGTTTTTTCTTCGCTTTTTGCTTAAGGTCAATGACTTAAATTTCTCCCACAATCACATGCTTTTTTTTGAGACACTCCAAACAGAAAATGACTGGGAGTTAACTCCACATTCAGTCAGGCTGTACTTGAATAACACCAGAAAGATACAAGACCACTAGTCTCGCATTGTCAGACCTTCCTCCACAGCACTGCGAAGGAGGGTCTGGCAAGTCCACACAGCATTCTGGGATGGGAGAAAAACGTACTTTACTTTATTTCTTTAAAACCAATCACAAATCGTCTTGAGCGGTGCTAAGCGCCAAGCGTAGTCACGGTGCCACTGCAAAATAGCCTCGGGAAGGAACTTGTTTTGGTGTAACATGTGTAAGTTCAAAGAACAGTCCCTCCAGGATTTTGCGATGCCGCAATCGCGCCAATTCAACCAATCACCACGACTTTGGTGCAACTCGCAATTTTGACCAATCACTGCAACTTTTCCGCAAATTTGACCAATAACCGGAGTTTCCCGCGACTTCGACCAATCCCAGCAGTCCCACGTGCCAGACTTTACGTCAGTATGTGACTCTGAGAACCACTGACCAAACGGGAGTGAGAACGGGTTGACGTCACACGTACGTCGCCGAATATATTTCCTTGTAAGACGAGACGTGTGTGACTCGAACATCTCACATTTACCAACAAAACGTACAGCGAAAGACCGTGCAAAACATTTCAGACCGTCCTGCCAACCTGTATACATTTTAACATCAATATACGCTGTAACGTTTTTTCACTATAAAGTCGCTGAAAGCGGCTGCTGTTTCCTGTCGGCTCTCTGCAGCGGGCGGGGCTGCTGCTCAGTTCCCCTCGCGACTGACACACACACAAACACACACGGTGGATGCAGGAAAAACCGCAGATGAGACGTACAGGATGACCTAAATTGAGGACAGCTACGCTCGTTATTGTAAGTGCAATGATAAGTTAAAGTCCAATAAGTACTGTATGTGTCCCAGGCCAGAACAGGAAATGAACTAACAATGTAAAGATCAACAAGCCACTGACAGATATGTTCAAATTTGATTCATTCAATAAATTAATTTTTTGTCTTAAATCCACCAGCCATTTTCATAGTATACCAATATTTGCAGCATCCTGAGCCTTTCTGGTAAGGTTACTAAGAAAACTCAGCCCAGAGTAGTTTTATTCTCCCCAAAACAAGTTTCCTTTTTATTTTTAAAGAACTATACAAACATTTTTTTTGTAAATTTTTTTACAAAAGCTCCCGCAAAAATCAGGCATTTTGGGCCGCAACAATCTCAAAAAAAGGCCGCAAAAATCCTGGAGGGACTGAAAGGTTGTTTTAGTCATGCAACAGAAAACTCAGATTGGACAGATAGTCTAGCTAGCTGTCTGGATTTACCCTGCAGAGATCTGAGGAGCAGTTAACCATAGTCCTCAGAAATCCATCGGAGTTTAAAATTACAACACAAAGAAAGCAGAAGGTAAGGGGACATCCGAAAAATGACATCCGAAAAGAGTGACATCCGGGGGAATTTCCGGCAGTACGAGAGCAATCCCGGAAGTGGAACATCGTGGATATAGACTACAAGACCACAGGTTAGAATTACAAACAGGAAATTACAATAGAGATCCAAAATGCACAATATGTTACAATATGCGACATCACATCAAGAACAAATTCATTAACACATGCTACCTTTAACAATATGTTCACACAATTTTAAAGCTTTATATGAAAATGCATTTAAGCAGCTCCTCCACTACATGCTTTGCATGCAACCTTGGCTTTTATGTTAACATTAATGGTGTCCTCTTGGTGAGTAGCAGGCAGTGTTTAACTACTCTGGAGTAAAACAAAAACAAACAAACAAAACGCATTTGAAAATAGAGAAACCAGTTGTCTCGATAGAAACATTTAGCTTATTACATTGGTATTTTGTTTTTCCTTCTTGCAAGATAGGAGTTTTAGTGTTGCTTTAGTGTTGAATGACCATATTACTTGGCATATCCCTATCCCGAGATGTTTTCATGTTTACTCTCCTACCTCATATTATTTGCAAATTTGCATAATACATTGGGTTCTGATATGACATACAGTACATTTGAACAAGGCTAAAATAAAGCTTATTGAGTCAACTGACAATGTGTGTAATGTTTTTTATCTACACAAAAGTATGTACTTTTTTAATATAGAAAAAGTAGTGGTCCTGTTTCAGTAGTGAGAACAAATTAAGCGCATTCATCACGCCTATATGTGCACATTGGAGGAGAAGTATCAAATTAAAAAGTCGATTTAATAAAATGGTGTACTGTTAGGTGGCTCAATTAAATGCCAAATTTACCAGTGTATCCTTTAAAAAATATATTATAAAATGCATGTTTTACAAGTAGTACATTCGTCCCAATAAATAAAGTCACTTTTAATTAACATATTTTTGTAAGTAAGTTTCCCTCTACACAATAAAACGTACTGGGTCGTATGATGGTGTTAAGAGTACCAGAATTACCAGAGGTCAGTGGATGTTACCTTCAATATACAAGCGTAAAATGTGTCTTTAAGAAGAAAGTATTCATATATGTGCTGTATTTAACAAGAAAACATGTTGTTGCCGCAGTGTCTTGCTACAACGAATATTATAAATACTGATAGACAGCCTATATAAAAGAAGGCCATATTAGGCTACGTTACACAAAACGTAAATAGTTTTATTTTGAAAACTGACGGAACATGTTTACCGTCTTCTTGAAAGCCAGGCTACCTGCTAGGAAACTGTAACGCTAGCTAACATGGCTTGATAAGGTAGCTGAATACAAAGCCCGTAACTAACTTTACACGGTGTTATCTGATGTGGTTTAGTTAACTAATGGCTAATCATAGTAATAGCTAACTAAGAAACATACCTGCCCTGTGCAGTCTTATCTCTGGTTTGTAGACCAAATCCAGCAGCCGCTGCAACCTCTGGTTCTCCAGTTTTGTTTGGTACACCTCCTCCTGGTAGTCTATTATTGTCTTCTCAACGAATCCATAGATGTCTACCGCAGCTGCTGTTAATCTTTCCGTCAGAAAGACGTTAAACGACTGAAGCGTAACGTTAGCCATCTTGCAACCTGAATGTTGGCTCTCTCTGTAGTCGTGTTCCAGCCTACCTTTGGCAAAGCCAAAACATGTAACAAGGGTCATACCGCCACCTACTGGGCTGGACTGTGTATAACTAGAAAACAGAAGTCTTGTCTGGCTGTATTGGCCATAATCATACATTTTAAAACCAATCAAAACTACAATTTACCTGACATAACTTTTTGTTGCAAGACAGCGTGTATCTGTTACAAATCCTTAATAGTAAGATTGTACCGTTACACTCTAGGTACAGTTTAACCGGTTAAAGTGAGGCGTCATTGTATCTGTGACTGCTAAACTCTTCCTACTAATGAAAAAAACACCTAAACTGAATACTTAAGAGATATGCGAGCAGCTCAAGGGATGGCAGTGTTGCTCACTGACAAATTCCCATCGGTCCAATAGGCTACTTTGATTAATGCCCAAATACCTGAACAACTTCCCACATTCCCACCAGCCTCACCTGTACTTTGTGTTTACTGCTAATAAGCACATACTAAGATGGTGAACATTAATCCTGCTAAATATTCATCATGTTTTTATTGTCATTGTGAGCATGCTGAGGTGATGATGATTTAGCTCAAAGCACTGCTGTGCCCCAGTACAGCCTTACAGAGCCGCTGGCATGGCTGTAGACCATATTGATAGATGTGCCAATATGAAACTAGTCTTCATGTAATAAGCGTTAGCATCAGCATGTTTGTTTTTAAAACCATTTATTGTTCTTCTCCCAAACTAAGCCAATAGTGTTTAATGCTTTTAAAACAGACAGACATACAAGGACTTCGCTTCAATACAATGTTGACGTCAGCATTTCTCATGTCTATGCACTCTGGTTGATGTAGAAAACCCAGAGTTAACAAAGCCCGCTGATAACAAGCTTCATAACACCTGTATCTGTTGCTAATAGAAAACATGGAACATATTAGTCAAAAGAGAATGGCCTTTTCACACAGAGGAGCAAAGTAAAAAAACATGGAAAACATTTTAGCTTCTGTAGAAACGCACCACAGACCACCTGTCAAACCTTAATGGGCAACCACTGAGTAATAAGGGATCATAAAAAAATAGGGTTTTTAACTGATGCACAAAAGATTCATATTATGTTTTAGGGCTGTGCAATATCTTATTATATCGAAATTGTGATATGAGACTAGATAATGTCTTAGATTTTGTCATAGTGTGTCATTTTTGACGTAATATGGTAATATGACATAAGTGAAACATGTCTTTTCCCGGTTTTAAAGGCTGCGCTACGGTAAAGTGATGTAATTTCCTGAACTTACCAGACTGTTCTAGCTGTTCTATTATTTTGCCTTAACCCACTTAGTAATTTTATCTACATTACTGATGATAATTTATCAAAAATCTCATTCAGTAAACATTTTGTAAAATGCACTAATTGTCAACCCTACAATATTGTTGCAATATTGATTACATTAAATTAAATTACGTTTAACCATGTATCCAGCTAATTTAAATAGCTCATGTTACTGTATTGTGTGAACAGTTAACTTCATTTAATATTGTATGTGGTGTTTTCTTTTTGCGGGGCGCAAATGTTCCACCAAAACAAGTTCCTTCCCGAGACTATTTTGCAGATTCACGGTCCCTGCATCCGGAGCTTAGTGCCGCCCAAGACGATTGTGGTTGGTTTAAAAAATTGCAAACAACCCAGAGCGTTTTTTTTTTCTCCAATTCCAGAATGTATGTGTGGTGTAGCCAGACGTTACTCCACAGCTTGTGGAGATTGGTCTGGCAATGCGAGACTATAGTATCCACTCAGTTGAAGTGCCAGGAAGAAGATCTCCCTCTCCACTGGCCACAGTTTGGGTCTGACAGCAAGAAGATGACTCGGTGCTCTCTGTTCATACTTCAGACAAGCAACAGCATCACCTTCTAACAGGTCCTGCAGTTTCTCTTTCGTCCTGGCTGGCCCAGTGTTCCTGAGGCTGTGGAAATCCTGGTCCTGAGGTGTCCTGCTTCACCTACACCTGACAGTATTCAGCGTGTGATGGCTGTGTGCAGTATAGGCCGCTGATTGACATGCTGGCCTCCTGGGAGACTGGGGGTAAAATAAGGAAAGAATAGGTTGATTATAAAAATCACTACTACAAAACACTACAACATTTACTATTGGCTACTGTATATACCGTATGTTGATAAATATTTTTTGTGACTATAGGGTCATTGTCCAAATAACCAATAAACACAAAAGGAAGACCCGGCCTCCTTCACCTCACATTTATGGACTGGGATGATGACAGAAACATCCAGGTAAATGCTCGGCAGAAGGTGGATAAAGCAAAGTTTTTCAGCAGAGACAAAAAAAAGGGCAATATATTTACTGATCAAAAATATTTATTATTATCATTAGGGTGCTAAAACACCACTGTACCACAAGTTATTTTGTATTTTGTGTTGGTCTAACTGCAGATAGCCTATACTATTGATTGTTTTAAGAGAGATGATTTTTCTTTTACAGTCTATGGACTGATGTTGTTAGACTATATTAACTACATTATTAACTAAAACAATAATGTGTAATGCTGTGCACCAACCTGCTGTGAACACCTCCACTTCCTCCTGCTTCTTACCTCCAGCTAGCGTTCTTTAAAAAATAAATGTCATTATGATACTCTAATATTGGTCTTTTCACAGCCACGAAGATAGGCTATCCTCTGCTGCCGCTGTCATTATTCGCTCAAAGAGTTTCAGCTGTTAGATGCAGCCCTTCAGTCCTAACTCAGCAATATTTTGCTTATTTTTTGATGCGCGTCTTGTGTAAATAGGCCTATTAAAAAGAAAAAAGTCTTTGTCAACCTTCTTGACTATGAAAACTGAAAGGGAGATATAATCCAGTGGTTGAAAGAAGGCAAGTAGCCTACATTTACTCAAGTTTAGGTAACTTAGGCTAATAGCCTACAATTTTCAGCCTAGCTGTAGCCTACTTTACCTATTTCCATTTAATGCTACTCCACTAGGCTACATGTCTGAAGCAAATATCGCACTTTCTTTTCCACTAGCCTTTATTCAACAACATTAGTTACCAGTGGTGGAGAAGTAGGCCCTGCCAGATCCGTAAAAGTAGTAGTAGTAGTAGGTTACATTTTGAAAATACTCTACTACGAGTAAAAAAAACCTTACTTATTTAAAGGTAGTTAGCCTACAGGCAAAATGTAGCTACTTAAAGTATCAAAAGTAAAAGTATCCTATAGGCTACTCTTTCTGCAGAAACTTTTTGAACTACAAAATAGTTTATTTAGCTTAAGAAATAGGAGAATTTTCTCAAACCATAACGGAACATAATCTTTCCGTTTATTGGAAAATATCCCACTCAAAGTTAGTCACCAAATTTGTAAATAGGCTAAGCCGCTATATTTCAAAAAACTCGTTCCAAAAACACAATTTCACTCTGAGACTTTTGGTGGTGAAACTTTCACTCGACGATTTCTGCTAAATTAAACAAGTGACCATCGAAAGAAGGAGCCCTGTTGATCCCAGTTCAACCATTTTATGGTTTCATCATGGGAAATGTGAGAATAACCAGTTTAAAATACTAATAATTTTTTTCAAGCCGGTTCATTCGACGCCTCAACTGAATTTAAGCCTTGAGGTGTCGAAAGCAGCCCCAGCAACTGACTTTTATGCAAAGGCGAGTTTGTTCAGTAATAGGCCTATATTAAAAAAAAAACATGAAATATAAATAGCCTATTACGGTAAAGTCGTTGGTGTGAGTAACTAAATGAGGACAGAAATAACAATGACATCCTGAAGCAAGTGCGTCTTTTTCAAGCAATTTTTCAGTGTTTAGGCTGCTTGTTTAAACTCTTCTCGCCACCTTCAGTAACACTGAGCAGCAAATTGTTGCTAGAGCTTCTGCTTTCAACCTGACATCTTTCTCAATATGTTTCAATGTTTAGTTAAATGTTGTGTCCTTTACATTTATGAACTGTATGTTAATCATTACAGATGTGTGATGTGCCATCTCACCTCCATGACCACAACTACCCCTCCAGCAGAAGGCAAAAGAGCAACAACACCAACAAGGTAGCCAACAACACTTTGGCTTTTGCTGGAATGCACCCAGTAAAAGGTTAGCTATCATGTGTTTGTGCTTATTTGAAATGTAATATTTTGAAGAGTCTCTTTAGTATGTAGTGCTTTGATATGACCTGATAATTTATCACTGCAATTGCCCATACCATATGTGCATACATGCAGGACTATTATTATAAAATGTCAATAGGAAAATCAATCACAACCACACTGGAACAAACATGACATAACAAGATACAGTGTGCCACATGTATGAAGTTTGAAACTGTGCACCTTGTCAGAGAGATCTTAAGTTACCGAACAAGTGTAGGTGTCGTTTTGATGACATCATCCAGTAGGCTATGTTGACTGTGAAACAGGGCATTCTTGAAAAAGAGCATTCATGCTTAGCAAATCTACCATTGTACAAAATATCCATAAAAAACAAAAAAAAAAACAAAGATTATGATTAGTTGAAAAGCAATAACATCATCATTACAGATTGTATGCTATACGTTAGTTGCAGCTGTACGTTGCATTTAGAGGACATCAGAAAACATGAGCATATAAGTGGAATTGTTTTTTTACTTAATTATGTAAAGAAGGTAACTATGTATTAGTTTGTGGTTTCATTTGTTTGTCTTGAGTATGTGATTATTATTTGCTTTATTTAGACTCAATTTATTTAGACTCAATTTATTTAGTAGTTCTTTTGTTTGTTATTTCTTTAGTTTGCTTAGTTTGGCTAATTGTTTGTTTAGTTCATTTTTTTGTTTTGTTATGAGAACTGGGCCGCACCTTTGGCATCTCAGTTAGTGTTGGGGATTTAAGAAGATATTTCCCTTGTAATTCTACGTAATACAACTTATTTGCAATTAACATGGAAGTCAGTGGAGATATTAGACAGGACAAACGTCTCGTCTATCAGTGCCTCCAACCTTAACCCTACTGGATGAGCCTCAGCTGATTGTATGAAGCACCCCTGGTTGGGGACATGGTGGGAGAAGGATTGTCTCTGTGTCTCATACTGTGAGAATACAGAGGCCTCCTGTCAGGAAGTCTACGCCTGTGAAGACTGAAGTCTCTGTGGAAGTGTGGAACAGACGGGGGCAGTTCAGCTCGCTGCCCTGCACCTCGATAGAGAGATAGAGATAGGCTATCTCGTAAAGGTAAGACTGTCATCATAAATAATCAGGACCATCCCGTATGTCACCCTGCGGGCCAAGCATTACTCGGGACAGGACAGGGAGATTCAGCTGCATTTCCACATATCCTGCCAGTTTAACTTCCACCTCTCCAGTGTTGCCATGACAGCCAGTCACATCATAGCTGCACATTGCTACGATGTGGTTTTGCCTGTTATTCCTCATATTGGCCTATGTCCCTGTCCTCAGCAGTAACATCAATGTCTTCAGTTATTCTGGCTGTACTGCAGGCAGCTGACCCACTCACTGTTTGTCCTCCTGCAGGTCTTTATGCATTGCCTGGATGATGATGTAGTGTTCCGCCACGGTCCGTGCGTTTGGTTCCGCCTCGGTCCGTACTTCGTCACTTTAACACACGTTATAATGCTCACTTAGCTGCTAGCGTGGCACACCCTCATACTCTGCTTCTGACTGGCTGGTTGTCCTTACCTAGGTACTGTGCATATGCGACTCCCAACAAAGATGGAACAGAAGTGAGAGGTCTCACTCTGTAGCTAAAACAGAGAGCTCAACACACAGGGTGAAAAGAGGAGCTGCAGCAATGTGCAGTACAACAAATTATGGTGTTTTTTTTTAAATGAAACCATGTAAACCTATTCTGATATAACCTCTAAATACAATTATGAACCTGAAAATGAGCATAATATGAGCACTTTAAACATTGTGTAAAACAATTACACTTATAGTACAAGGAATGCATCAAGAGTTGAAGTATTCCTAATTGCCTTTATAATCATTAAGTAAGTAAGTACCATTTTATAACAAAGTAGCGCTGCATGATACCCATAGCAACAGATGCCATTTTGGATCCATTCAGTTACACAGGAAAAACAGATGGAAACCAGCGATTTTACAGCAGCAGTGTGAAAGGAGTATACCTAAACTAGTGATCCTTTACTTTTTCCCTCTGTTCATTGCTTTAACAGGCTGCAGGAAGCAGGAAGAGGAAGAGGGATCAGGAGAGCAGCTCCAGAGGCCTGGAGGAGCCTCCGGAGAGAAGACTCCGTGAGAATGGTGATGACCTGTCAGACTGGAGCCCCAGCCCGCAGCCCTCCACCTCTAACCCACAGGCCAGACTGGAGGATGTCCAGCTGGAGGTGAGCCCTCCAAATGTACGATTATATATATATATATATATATATATATATATATATATATATATATATATATATTAGGGCTGTCAATCGATTAAAAAATGTAATCTAATTAATTACATACTCTGTGATTAATTAATCGAAATGAATCGTATACATAATGAACGGTGCCTGAACCGATACTTTTTAAGAAAGTAAAAAAAGAAAAGAAAAAAAGGGTACTAAACAAAGGCCATATGGTCAAAATTAAATGATTTAATAATAATGTATAACAATAAGAATAACTTATTTCACTAGTAAATTGCTGTTGAACGACAAAAACAACCACCAGATGGGAAAAGGACATTTACAATAACTTCAAATGCACCACGAGGCTGTAGTTTACCAGTTTCATTGAACGCACCGTCTGTGTTGTTTCTCTGACAGCAGCTGCAGATTGTTACATCCCGGTGTTGAATCCTCTACAGTGAAACACAGTCACACTTTACACCGTTTAGCGTTAGCTGTCAGCATTTTAACCGTGTTTAATCCAGCTACTAGCTAGCGGTAGGCTAACGTTAGCTGCTGTCGAGTGTAGTGTTAACTAGCGTCACATGCAGCGGTGTTTGTGTTGCCGGTATCGTCTGTTTCAGTCTGTATCAGAGAGAAGCGCAGACATATCAGTGGCACCAGATTTCGGTAGCCAGGGTTGGTAGGAAGAAGATTTTTACAAGTAAATGTTCCAATTAATAATCCAGGCAGAACATTCTCGTCTCCCTCCTTCATTTTACAGTCCAATGGTGGCTAGAACGGCTCAGGGTCAACTATGGAATGGATTAATCTGCATTATTTTTTTTAACGCGTTATTTTTTTCTCAGATTAATTAATTGAAATGAACGCGTTATTTTGACAGCTCTAATGAAAAGAAGAAGAAGCCCAAGAGCTGACAACGCCAGTATCTTCTTATTACTAACCATCATATTTTCTTCCGTTCAGCGAGTAATGACAACAACGATCCTTCTTGACTACTATCAACACTCTCTGATGAAAACAATGACTGACGACAGCGTGCTCTCTGTTTACTAGGCCTAGAGAGATGTTCCGTCATTTCCGGTTTTCATTTTTTGGGCGAGAATACAGATTAGCGCCGCCTGCTGTTATGGAGACGTATTACGTCTCGCGCACACGCAGAACGTACGCTCAAGTCGGCGTCGCTTCGGTGTTTTCCGAGGCACTTTTTTGAGAGATGGGAGCTGACTGATCAGTCCGACTGTCTTTTCTGCCGACAGTCGGCCGTCGGGTTGGTGTGTCAGAGCCTTAAAAGGTGTGGCTGAAGCAGTCTAACCCCCTCTCTCCGTCTGTCTAAAAGGTTCAGGAGCATGTAGATGATATAACCTGTTGTAGATTCAGCATGACAACGTCATGGCCTTGCCCCTCTTCCCCGTCCCCTACGGGCCCCCAGCCAGGTGGTCTTCCACCCTCTGCTTTTAATGCAGTGGTGGAGATGGTTATGGCGTGGATGACTGACTCTCCATACAACCGGGAGATGTAAGCCTCCTCCTGGAAACAGGCCGGGTGCAGAGCTCCACAGCTGGACCAGCACGTAGCTGTGACAGTAGCATACACATACACACACACACACACACACACACACACACACACACACACACACACACACACATACACACACAGAATTAATCTTTAATTCCTTTTTAGTATGTTTTAAGTTTTGGATTTTTTTTTATTACTTTTTAGTATGTTGATACATTTTAAATCTTTAATTCCTTTTTAGTATGTTGATACGTTTCTAATCTTTCATTCCTTTTCAGTTTTATAAGTTTTTAATCTTTTATTACTTTTTAGTTGTAGATATATGTTATATACTGTATTCCTTCTATAGGATGTTAATTTAAGAATCTCACATTCTGCACTTTTCTGAGCGATGATTACAGTTTTCTCCTTTTTTCAAAACTCTACACACAATTCCCAAAACTGCATCGTATGCACAAACAAAGTCTGATTGATTTGTAATGCTGAAATAGTCATAAGATAGTTGCATGCAATATGGACGCCATTGTAAAGCTGCTCAAGATGGGCTTCTCTCATGGTCAATCCGTGGTTGATCACATGATGAATAAGTGTGGCCCTGATCTCATCAGAGATGGCTCTCCTTTCTCTTCTTCCCTCTTCCTCCTCCTCGTTGTCGTCCCCTGTCTGTCCCTCCTCCTCCCCTTGCTCTCTGTCTATTGTTGGCATCCATTGTTCAAAACAGGTAATCTGACCTTTGACCTCTGTATAGGCCTATACTAAAGCAGTGATTGGTTAGTGTTCAGTTATGACATAATGTGTTTGCACATGTGAGGAGTGTGTGTGTGCCCTGGTAAATAAGTGTAGCATTTTGATTAGTTGTGTTTAGAAAAGGAAAGCAAGTCACTTCCTGTTAGATTTGTGTGTCTTAGGTAGAGAATTGTGTGTAGCGTTTTGAAAAAAGTATTTTATGCAATTGAATTGAGTGAAAGGCTGAGAAATAGCTTATGGTTTTGGAGATTTGCTGTGTAATTTTGCACGCGACAAAAATCGCGTGACATGAAAAGATTTTGTGTGTAAGCAGTTCATTCATACTGTTTCTAATTAATACCATCGTTATTTGGCTTTGTCTAAATATATGGGATTATAAACAGTTCAAATCAATTCTAGAAAATGAGGTGATTAATAGTTTGTTAACAAGTGTTTTGTTATATCATGATATTGCAACATGAACAATAAGAAACACTTAAGCTAAAGGGTCAGGGTTAGGGAGAGATAGACCC
Organism: Sander vitreus; assembly: GCF_031162955.1. Classification (NCBI taxonomy): domain Eukaryota; kingdom Metazoa; phylum Chordata; class Actinopteri; order Perciformes; family Percidae; genus Sander; species Sander vitreus. Next base: position 7,407,252 of record NC_135858.1, read on the forward strand.
TCTGAAAGACCTTTTAAGAATTAAACACAGACAAACTCATTGTAATGCGACACAAAAAAGATAAGATAATAATAATATTTAGAATAATAATAATAATAATAATATAATAAACTTTATTTGTATAGCACCTTTAATACAAGAAATGAAGCACAATATGGAAATTACATGACATTATAGGCAATAGACAGAATGAACATAAAACAGGGATAGAATGTCATAAGTAATGGAAAATAAGATGAAAAATAAAACATAAGATATAACATATAAGACTTAAGATAAAAATATGAAAAGTAGAACACAGAGAATTTATAACATAAGATGGAAAATCAAACCCACTGAATAACAAAATAAAGTTAAAAATATTAAAAAATAGTGCCCATATTGGCGGGAATCAGTGGTGGAGGATTCATAAGACGAAAACTCTCTGCACTCTCTACCAATCACAGACGGTGCGTTTCATTCATTTGTTCATTTTGGTATCAGCTTTAATAACACTGTGGTAGTTGCTGCGCCCATTTCTCCCTTGTGTTTCCCACTCCATGTCTTCCATGTCCCTGGTTTGCCTCTGTGTGTGTGTGTGTGTGTGTGTGTGTGTGTCATCCCCCCCCCCCCCATGGCTACAATCTGCTCATCACCTCTCCTGCATATTAACCCCGGCTCTTCCACCTCTCGTAGCCAGGTAATTGTCTCTGCTATGCTGGTAGTCACTCGCTTCAGGCCTCTGTAGTTTTGTGTTTTCTGAGAATTATTCCTCGTTGTTGTTGTTGGGCCTGTGATTAGCTGTCTTTTTCCTTGTCCCAGGATCATCTGCCTGCCCGCCTGCTAGCAAACCCTTGTGTAACTTCAGCTTGTCGCCCCCGCTTACCCTCATCCACCCATGCTGCCTAGTCTGCCACACACCATCAACCATCAGCCCTCTGCCACAGCCAGCAATCTTCTTCCCTCCACTCCACGTCCATTCCTTGTTCCTCAACTTATACTACCTTTGTCGGTGTCCTGCATATGGATCCACCTAACAACATCGTAAGAACTGCAGACCCAGGGAACACACCTGGGTACAGTTGCTTAAGGCAAGCGCCTGTGTGTATGTGTGTGTTTAGAAAAAAACAAAAGATAGAAAGTGAAGCAGTAGACAAACAGGGAGAAAGATGCAGGGTATGACTATGTGTGCATATTCACATGCGCTTGAATGCATTTTAGCTGCAAGCTTCATCACACAGAGCAGTGTATTAAAACACCTTATTGCAGGTGCACTTGATAACATAAAATGAACCTAGGAATAGTATATTATATATAGATATATATAGATATATATATATAGATATATATATATATATAGATATATATATAGATATATATATATATATATATATATATATCTATATATATATATATAGATATATATATATATGTCATAATAGCACCTGTCAGGTTGCATGAATGGCACCTTCTGAGCTAACCTGAAGAGATGGAGCTTAGCGGGTACCAGAAGCAGAGTAGAGAGGGACAGCAACAGTGGGAATAATCGCCATCCTTCTCCTCTGCTTAAGCCTCTTTCATATTGTGACACACAGAGGAATTTTAGTGCAGAGACTAGGTCAGCCACCTATCTATCTCATCCAACAATGCAACAAGCCGCAACTCCACAGCAATTACTGGTCGGCTGGAACCGCTGCCAGAGCCCATCCACATCATCTGGCGCTGATGCAGTTTCGAGTGCAATAATAACAATGAATACTGTGATGCAGAGGAGGTAGAAATATACTTACAATGGAGAGGTTTTGTTTTGTTAGTTATAGAAGCATGAAGCGATAGAGGGATGCTTCATGTACAGTAAGAATTAAAATAATATGAACAGAATTTGTCAGGGCAAACTAAAAGCTGCCTATAAAGATGATCATTCGGGGAAAAAGCTGCAAAAATATGACATTTTCGTTCAGGCAAACCTGATCATGCTCTGCTAACGCAGAACGAAATTTGAATGGATTCATACATTTCACACTAGCTTGTTAATTAAAGCTATCCTCGTACGCCCTTGACCACACAAAGCAACAAAACGTGATTAGATACCAAAACAAAGGACGAGCTTTTGAAATGTTTCTGGGTAAAATGACATTAGCCCCAGTCTCATTCTGCACCAGTTAGACAGCGTAGCCTACATAATTAGGATTAACTTTAGTATGATGGAGAGGGGGGGGGGGGGGGGTAATGAGAGTTAATCATACAGTATGTCCTACTTTGTATTGCATGTGTAACAGATATATGGATATGTTTGTTTTACAGTGAACATCAAATACTGGGTTTTATTAACTATTAATATGTTGGACTATTAAACGTGGAAAACTAAAAAAATTATGTGATGAGATTTTTTATTAGATAAAATTGACAAATACATTAAATAGAATGTATATCTTTAATTCTCATATGAATATTCTAAATCAACATTTGACAGTTGAAAATAGGTCTGCATTTTTACAATTTAAAGTGCAGTGCAGTATATACAAAGTGAACGAGTGTAATTAATACACAGAGGCCAAAATCCTGCTGCCGCACTGCTTCTCTATGGGCTCATATATTCAAGATTGATACACTAGGTGACATGGAAGTTTTAAGTGCAGCGCAACAGCAATTCTCATGATTTTTTCAGATACAAAAAACTAGGAAGCACTTTGATTTTGAGTGATGGCGAAAACTCTGAACACCCACATAACACATTTCCACTGAATAATTCACATTATTTAATGTTTGCTTCATTCAGGAGCAACCATTTGTGTGTTAAGTCAGTTTTAACCGATCAAGAGCCAGACGGTAATAATCAAAACTAATTAAACATCAGTGAAAAGTGCACACCCTCTCATATGCAACCTTTTACTACTCCATGTCATTATCATTCTGCAGAGTTTTCATTGCCAAGCCCCACAGAGTTACACTGGAGATAAACTGGCCTTCAGTGGACCTGTAGGACCCACTATTGGGCCTGCTAGGAGAAGTGAGGGAACTGCAGTGATTGTCTGTGGGAGGAAGGTAGGGCCTCCCCATCAGACCTCTGCCCATCTCAACTGACATATTCCCATTCTCCACATACGGCCCATACACAGCCTCCTGAGACAGGTGGGCTTTGGCAAGCTTCATCTGGTCTGTGGCAGTTAGGGCTGCACTTCTCTCGTGGTGGTTGGAGGAGAGGAGCTGGTGGGGTACCAGCGAGCGCAGCTCTGGAAGGGGGGTTGGGGTAGAAGCTGGGCTGAGGTGCATGCTGGGAGGTGGAGTCTCTATATGCGGTGTTGGTTGTGGCGGTGAAGGAGTAGGCGGTGAGGGTTTCTCTAACCCTGCATGGGACATCATGTTGGGGAAATGCTGCTCACCAGTTGCAGCAGGAGGTTTACTGTGGCTGACAGCTTTGGGGAACGAGGCCGCTTCATCGGAGCTAGGAGATGGGTCAGAGTTGTCGGTGACCGGGCTGTTGGCTGGGGCTCCCTTGCAGTGCATGTTGTTGTGTCTTCTCAACATGGCAGAGCGGGTAAAGCTCTTTCCACAGGCGCTACAGATGTAAGGTTTCTCACCAGTGTGTGATCTTATGTGACGCTGCAGGTCCCCTGAGCCGATGAAGCACTTCCCTACATTAATTAAGAACACATATTGAGTGTAAAACACTGTGCAGACATCTTACAGCTTTACTGTACTACTTTACTATATCAGGGCCTGTGCAATATCCTCTCAACTAGTGGATGATCTTATTTATTTTTTGCTTGCCCTAAAGCACATTGTTGTCTTGTTATATATTGTTAGGTACTTAATGTTTGTTGATATCTGGTGCATGTGTTTGTATGCAGCTGTACCAATACAAAATTTCCTTTGGGGCAATAAAGTTGATCTTATCTTAGCTACACAGTCTACACTGAATTTAAAATGTTTTTTGAAAAATCTCTGATTAAGAGTAAGCGGGTTCACAACATGACTCAAGCATTTTATGCCTTTAGTTCTGTTTTTTTAAAAAGGTCCCATGGCATGAAAAATTCACTTTATGAGGTTTTTCAACATTAATATGCGTTCCCCCAGCCTGCCTATGGTCCCCCAGTGGCTAGAAATGGCGATAGGTGTAAACCGAGCCCTGGGTATCCTGCTCTGCCTTTGAGAAAATGAAAGCTCAGATGGGCGAATCTGGAATCTCCCCCTTATGATGTCATAAGGGGCAAGGTTACCTCCCCTTTCTCTGCTTTGCCCACCCAGAGAATTTGGCCCGCCCATGAGAAAGAGAGAGAAATCATGGCTTGCAAACAAGCGAAGTATGGCAGCTGGTCAAGGCCACACCCCCACCCTCCCCCACCACTATCTCCTCCTCAATAGCATTTAAAGCTACAAACACAGAAATGGCACGTCCTAAGTAAAGCTCATTGTGGGACTTGCTCTAGTGGCTGTAATTCTGCACCAAGGCTGAATTTCGGGAAAGAGACTTCAGATACAGTATTAGGGGACCACTGAGGCCTATATAAAAGAGACTTCAGATACAGTATTAGGGGACCACTAAGGTCTATATGAAAGAGATTATATACTATATATATATATATATATACTATATAAAAGCATCCAAAAAGCAGCACGTCATAGGACCTTTAAATACTAGGGCTGTGTATTGGCAAGAATCTGGCGATACGTATCACGATACATGGGTTACGATTCAATATACTGCAATATATTTCGATACTCTGCGTAAGGCAATACATTGGGATTTTTTTTAAGTATAATTGTAGAAAAAAAATATATTTAAAAAAGACACGATGTGCATAAAAGTCAAAGAAGTTTACTTTAGGTAAACAATTCAGTACACAGAAGTCAAACTGCCAGTTTGGGATTGTGGTTCTTAGTAAGCAAATTCTTATATGCTAAAGTAGGCCAAAGTTCAGCCATCGCTACATTGTTAGCTTCTAGCAAAAAGTCAGGCACTGCTAGGCACTGTTAGGCGAGGACACTAGTGGTGCGTCTCAGCATAGCCATCTAGCGGTAGGGGGTTTAAACACAAGATAAACGTGAACCACTGTCTTCCATGAATATTTTTGCACGTAACCTAAAAAATAAAAAAAAATAAAAAATGTTTTTAAAATAAAATAATCTTTCCTTGGGAGATTGATTCATTAAGAGTCCAAACCATTATTGCCCCTACAGCAGGAAATAACTACAACTCTCTGTTTAAAAAAAATAAAGAAATGGACACTGACTTCAAACAGTCAGCAGTTACAATCCTTCTTATGCTTGGAAGCCTAGCATAAGAAAATAATAAATCAAAGGCAAATAGCAGTCAAAACATTCTCATATAGTGTGATAACCAAAAATGTGAATCGTGGTACAGTCATCAAAATGTTTGTTCCGTCCAAAACTTGAAGATATGCAGTTTACAATCACATGAGATAAAGAAGAGCAGAAAATCCTTGCAACTAAGAAGCTGGAATAATCAAATGTTTAGCATTTTTGATTTAAAAAAGCAACTAATCGATTATCAATTTCCGATCGATTTTTTATACAACTATGTCTACAGTCGAATCAATGTGAATAATACTTCCAACAAAAAAGGCATGGGCCGGTATGAGATTCTGACGGTATGATAACCTTACACGGTATTACGGTATTGCAATGACAGCTATAAATGTAGTATTTCTGAAATGTCTGGGTAAAAAACAACTTTGCACAACACATTGCACACTGGCAGGGAGAAGGATTTCTAAACTGCACTTTCTGTCCTTGAAGACTCTTAAGAAATGGCTCATACCTTAGGAACAGTATGACAGAACATTTTAGTGGTTTTGAAACCGTGACTTTTTCAAACCTCGGTATACCTTGAAACCAGTAAACGGCCCATGCCTACAACAAAATAGATACTGTTCCTTACCACAGGTGGCACAGCTGTGTGGTTTTTCTCCAGTGTGGCGGGCCTTGTGCTTCAAAAGCTTTCTGTGCGTGTTGAAGGATTTTCCACACTGGTCACATGTGAATGTCTTGTCTGTGGCGTGAGTCCTCTTGTGCTCCTTGAGATTACTCAAGTTGTTAAATCCTAAGCAACAAGACAAGACAGACTGTGTCACAATTTTCCAGTTGGGTCTGTGAACTAAGCAGCTTACACTAACATCAATAATTTGTAAAGGTTTAATTTAAGAACGAGACCATAAGGTAAGAACTACATATAGATGGATTAAGGAAGTAATTAAGAACATTGCTTCTGTTTAGAGCAGTCGTTTACCTCGACCACATATATCACACAGATGTGGCTTCTCTCCTGTGTGGACCACTTTGTGACGGTGGACATCCCCTGATGCAGTAAAGCTGGAAACCACAAATGAATATTCAATTTATAGGCAACTGTAACAACTATTAGGGCTGTGTCATGGGAAAGGGAAAGTATCACTATATTAATACTATAATATATATATATATATATATATATATATATATATATATATATATATATATATATATATATATATATATATATATATACACACACAGATAGATGACTTTAAAACACACAAACGTACAATAAACAGCAAATACCTATACAGGGAAAAGGGGAATGGCAAAAATAGAAGTATCAATCAATGAGGAAAATGGATACATGGAAGATACCTTACCTTTTACCACATAACTCACAGATGTAAGGTTTCTCACCAGAATGTCGCCGCAAATGTGTCTGTAAATTTCCAGCCTGTAAAACAAAAACAGTTAGACATCTCAATGTAATTTCCCCATGTAAGAATAACTGTGGCAAATCAGAATAATACACCAGATGATACCTGTGAGAAGTTTCTCCCACAAACATTACACTGAAAGGGCTTCTCACCTGCAACAAAACAATGTACAATTAAATTACAATTATTACGGAAACATGTTATTGTATATATATTGTAACGTGGGGTTATAAGGCAATTACAAACTGTTAATACCGGTATGGGAGCGCTTGTGCAGCTCCAGGTTGCTGGGGTGTTTGAAGATCTTCCCACACACCTCACAACAATACTGCTTGTTTCCTATCTGCTGCGGTAGCTCTGGCGCAATTTTCGGATTTTGCTCTTCTTGGTTTGCAGGTGGAGGACTGGGAAGTTGTGCTTGTGTTGCTGTCTCTGGAACCTGCTCCCTGCCTGCATTAAGGGCCTCAACGGGAGCTTCTGAAGCTTTAGTCTGGACCACAGACTCTTCTTGATGACTTTCTTTGGGACAGCTGAGGACGGGTTCACTCGCTGATTCAGCAAACATCTCCTCCAAAGCCTTCTGAGACCGGAGGTAGTTATATTTCTTCAGGTACACAGCCTTCTTCGGGCGCACAGGCTTGTTAAGCATGGAGTCCGCTGAGTTAGAGTTGGGGGTGTTTAAATTATCTGAGGGTGTTAAGGAAGAGACAGAGTTCTTTTCAACAGCCACAGATGTGCAGGGAGGATTGGGCTGAACTGTGTTCCCTGAGCATACAGGAGTGTGGCTGCCTCCCTGGCTGACTCCGAGCTGACACGGCTGCTCTTCCACCAGCACCAAAGGGCATGGGCCTTGATTTAAGGCTGCGTTATTAGTCTGGAGTGCACTTTGTTTGAAGTATTGCTTACTGTAAAAGTTGCGGAGCTTGTAGCCATGAACAAGCTGTTTTTCTACAGGTGCCTGAGTGCTGCTAGTTGTGTCACAGTTTGAGCTGCCATTAGGCACAGAAACAGGCATCCTTTTGGTGTGGTCCATGTCACTGCTGAAGCCAGGCCTTTGGGTTTCCGAGGGACAGTGGAGGTCAACGTCATGAGGAAGACTGCTCCCTAATAGGCAGTCGTGCTCAGAGCTGAGCATGCCTGGAAGAGAAAATGACGGGATTTCCACTGGTGGAGGACAAGGCTTGAGGAAAGCATTACACATGCTCTGAACATTTGGAACCTGCAAACACTGAGCAATGTCCAGGAGCGCTTGAACATTATCTTGGTTGATGTCAAGATGGGAGGTGTACATGTAGTCCAATACTTGGCCGATACCACTGACATCCTGGATGACCAAGTTGAACACTTCATTCTTCTGACTGGGGGAATTTTGGAATAACGACCTGGAAAGATCAAAGCAGTACATTTCACAAAACAGCAATGTATGATTATTTAGGTGAAGTGAAAAGGATGGAAATATGCCACAGATTTACTGATGTGTCACCTGAAATAGGAGCTGAAAGCAGCCAGGACATTTTTGTGTGCTTTGAAGCAGACACCTTTGACAACCAGCATGCAGTCACAGAGCAGACCCTGAATCCTCTGCTCCTGGAGCTGCTGCAGGAGGTAGGAGCTGTGGCTGGACATGGTGTCCATTGTCACTCAGCTGCTGAACCACCCAGCTCCAACTTCTCCATCAAAAATCTGGCCAAAGGGACACATGTCAAAGACAACAAATCTCTTTTTATGGAAATATTAGTTATTCTTATGGTTAGCTAGTCTTTGAGATACAACCAAATTAAAAGTGATGCAAGCGAGTATTTCTTTAGTAATATTCATATAATTCAACAACCGCGCAGAATCCAGTGTCTGTGCTACGAGACCACCCATGCAAAAATTGGGACGAAAACAGCCACAAGCTAACTACAAAGCTATGCTAAACAAGCAACAACGGTTAGTATTGCGAAATCGGCGTAGCACCAACTCCCTAACTAATTACAATTTCTACCGAGAATAAACGTGCTTGCTATTGTTAGTACAGTAAAGTTTGCCATAAAGATAAATCCAAACCTACATCTGACGAGTCCACCTTTTATTTGGATGATGGGTCACTTTTCGAGTGTAACGGTAAAACGTCACCTCATTTCCTGGTACAACCTGTTTTTCAGTAACACCAAAGAATTTCTAATAAGGAGACGGGCTTTGGTAACACGAAGGAGATAACGCGAATGGTTATTTTGAGACTATATGATGCATGGTGCAATATATTGCAACGTCCTAAATTGATGTAATTGATGTAGCTATCATGTATCTCTAGAATAGAACAAAAAAAAAGGCTCTGTACAAGATTCGTTTCTGCCTTGGTCGGAACCTCTCTCAGGTCGCATGTTTACACGGAAGACTATTAATGTAACTTAGCTATCTAGTGTGTTGGTGTTGGTTGGTGTGCGCGTCGTGTGTTTTGAAAAGTTTATATGAATGGAAAAGAGCTGGCGAACCTCTTTTATAAACCATATACTGCCTAAGTCACTGGTTTATTTTAGCTTTGGAAAACGTTAGCAATAGCTACCTTTCTTTGGAGAACATTAACGTTAGCTTTAACAGCGCTGTGGCAGCAGCCCGCTTTCACATGAGGATTGTACCGATTTCGGTTTAACGTATACGCCGGTGCCGTTAGTAGTATTAGCAATATATAGCAGTTTTGGTTGAATCAAATCTTGTAGTCGAGCAAACGTGTCGTTAAGAATGGTGTTCTTCACCTGCAACGGCTGTGGTGAATCCCTGAAAAAAGCTCAGGTTGATAAACACGTGAACATGTGCCGGGGCTGCCAGGTCCTTTCCTGCATCGATTGTGGAAAAGACTTCTGGTAATCACAAGTTTTTACTGTCATCTAATTTTTTCTCCTCCTGTTCCCTTTGGCTAACGTTTTCTAGCTATCAACACTTAGCGTTATGTTCCATTCTCACAGTGGTGCTCCATGTGTGCAATGTTTTTTCTTTGCGCATGTTGAACAGGGGTGACGACTACAAGAACCACGTTAAATGTATCAGTGAAGACCAGAAGTATGGAGGCAAAGGCTACGAGGCTAAGGCAAACAAAGGAGATGTGAAACAGCAGCAGTGGATTCAGGTAAAACGCAGACAAACGATACCCAATTTTCCTTGCCTCTCTTTTGTAAAATTGTAACTGTTATTATATTGTTATACTGTACACTATTTTCTTTATATTCTTACCGTCAACTCTGTTTTTATTCTTAATATGTTAAGTGTTGTAGTTTGAGAGCAGATTACAAATTCCTTGTTTGTCTATGCTAACCTGGCCAGTAAAGCTGATTCTAATTACTGTTAACGTTCTGTGTGTGTGTGTTTAAAGAGTTGTTGTTTTCTTAACTTGATAATTCCTCACATGAAGAGAGTCCATGACGCAATGGACAAACCTGGAGTCAGTGCAAAGCTCAAGGATGTGCTTCAGCAAGTCAGTTCGTATGATAACGTCCCAAGAAAGAAGGCCAAGTTTCAGGTTTGTATACTTCAGCCTGTACCAATATATTTTTTTAAAAGTTTTATTGATCACACTGTGTAATGAACAGTTACATTCAAAATAGTGTTTCTTTGTGACTGAGGGAGACACAAGCATGTGTGTGTTGTGGGGTCTTGCACGCATCCATTTAAATGTTTGGTCTTTTCCTCAGAACTGGATGAGAAACAGTCTTAAAATAGCTAACACCAGTCTTCATGATGAAGTGTGGGACATTCTTGCTGCAGCGGACAATGTAAGTTATTCTATTAAAGGTTACTTTTATTGTTGTTGACGTCTGTCAGCATATATAAAGCTGAATGAGTTTTCGATTGTTTAGTTCAAATCCAAAGTAACAATATTCACTTTCAGTGGCACTGAAGTACATGCTACATTTTTTTTTACTTTATCTTATCCAGTTATTATCATATCTAGGTTATCCTTTATGTGGTTTTCCTTCTGCTGACTGGTTGTAATATACTCTGCCAAGGAAAGAAAAAATAAGTTCATGTTTTCAATATCCTTACTGACTTTCATTACTCACCCATGATCTGACAGCCTCCTGAGGCCCCCCAGGAGACTAAAGAAGCTAAACAGACAGTGGCCAAAGTCAAAGCGGATACTAATGGAAATGAAAAGCAGAACGGCCATCCAGAAGTTGCGAAGAAGAAACTGAACAAACGGGAGCGTAAAGAAGCACGTCAGCAGAAAAATGGGAAGGCTTTAAAAGCTGCTGAAAAGACAGTTGCACAGGAGCCAGAAGACGGCAAAAAGAAAAAAAAGGACAGAAAGAGAAAGCACAGTGGTGAGGAAGACGGCGGTGAAGAGCAGAACGGTGCTGAAAATAAGACATCCAGCAAGAAAACAAAGACAGGTGAGGCATTTTCTAAAGCGACGCTGTTCTCCTTACAGCGTTCTATGATCAGTTCTTGTGTATTGCTGTTTTATGGCATCTTTGTGTCTTTTTAATAAACTGACATGAGAATATGGAATGGCTAAGTGCTTGTATGTGCAATGTTTGTTTGGCTGCCAAAATCTAGATCAAAATATAAATTTATTTATTTAAAAAAAAAAGTTGGTAAAGTTTGTGGAAGTGCTCAAATACTCTCAGAAAGTCCATTTTATGGCAGTGTGCTCCAATGTCCTTTTTGTGTGTTAAAAATGATGATGATGATTTTCATCTTTCTTTAAACAACTAATCTTTTTATATAATTATGTATGTTAGTATTTCGCTTACTATATAACCGTATTGTCTTCTTCTTACAGTTGACCAAGAGGCTGCTGACATGTCAGAGGAGACTGAGGATCAAGAAGTTCCCAAAGGTAAACGATTCCCGACATGTTTTAGAAAATAAATGATGGTGTAAAAGAATAAAGCCACAAGGGGTCAGTGTTGCTTATTTTGTTGACAGTGAGGAAATGACCCTGAGTGAATAAATATGTGTATGTCTGTGATTAATTTCCAGGCAAATTCAACTGGAAGGGAAATATCAAGGCAGTACTGAGAGACTCAGATGACCAGGAACTGCCCGTAAAGAAACTCAGGAAGAAGGTGAGGGAAATTAAGTGTTTTAATTACTCTGGGGACCTGAGTCTTTAGTTCTTTGTTTGTACAACATTTGACTTCTAATCCCAGCACATTGTTTGTGTAAATATTACAATTTAAGAATTTCAGTTGTCGTTGGTTTGATATGATTTTAAGAGCTTGTTCCTCCTAACAGGTTTTGGCAGCATACTACTCTTTCACTGGGGATGGAAATTTTAAAAAGGAGGAGGAGGTGCTAGCACTTTTCAACAAGAAGATCAACAACAATCCCAAATTTAGAGTATTGAAAGACAGAGTTAGACTTGTAAAGTAGACCTGTTTAATCTGACCCGTCTGCCATGAAATGTATGTGTTCATAGACTTTTAAAATGTAAAAGCCATTGTTGTCTGCCATCCTACCTTGGATGTTTTTGTACAGGTGACCTAATCTTAAAGATTAAATAATTTTATAACCGAATTATGTGTCCTGTTCCAATTCAGTAGTTTTACAGGTTGCAGTTGCCTAGTCAGCATGAGGAAGATGTCTTCAAATGACCGTACACCGTGTCAGTTATGTTTTAATGTATGAAATGACAATCATGGTAGACGGCCGCTCTGTTCCACATTCCAAGCCCACACTAAGGCTGGGAAACGGCATCTTATCTGTGGGATTGGATGTTGGAGTGGGGGAAGGGAAACAGGAGAGGTGCACCTGAGGTGAATTTGACTCTCACACGGGACGAAGCTAATGCACATTCCTCGGCACCCCGAACGAGGTTCACTTGGCCAGGGACACAGAAGCTCCATAGAAGCAAGACGCTTGGTGTCAGCCTCAGGTGAAGTTTTAATGCTGTCTGATTTTCCACCGCTAGAATGAGCAGCCCCTTTACCCTGTGTACACACACACACACACACACACACACACACACACACACACACACACACACACACACACACACACACACACACACACGAGGAGCTAAAGGAGGAAATCTGCCCAGCTTTATGAAGCCCTGCTAATCCCAGCAGGTTTAACACTGATGCTCATTCATCACACTGCTTACCTGTAATTGTATATTGCATACTTTGGGAATTAGTCAAGCTCTTACTCTGTTTTCTGGTCCACACTGGGACTCAATATTGCTTGATTCTTTTGTTTTAATCCAGACCCCATGGATACTTTAGAGAAGAAGAAAAACTAAACTATGCCTGTCTTTACTGTTGCAAAGAAATCTGAGATCAACGTTTTATTTCTGCCATATGATCTCGCAGGATTAACTGTGTGGCCATATCTTTTGTATGGGGCAGTTTCATCCCTGAACTTTGGTCTCAATTGCTGTCAGCGATCTGAACAATGTACTTTTTTTTTATTTTACCTTGGGTACTGAAGTGAGAATATGTCACTTCTGAAATAAGTCTGAGTTTCACATACATATACCTTTTTAAAGATTTGAGATTTATTGCAGTACTGCATTAAACTGCATTAGTTGGATGTCCCTAATAAACTGGATTGTCACTGTGAATAAGCGGTTGCAGCAAGTATTCACCTTTCTTCACGGCACGTGCCCTGACTATGCCAGTTTGAAATTAGGACAATGTAATCAGCAGTGTCAGATTCTTGCCCGCGCTATGTAAAAGTATACATTCAAGATAAATGTTGGAATACAGCCAGCTGTGTTGTATGAGGAGGAATGGGAGCAAATGCCATGTCAGACTTTTTCGTTGGTAATCTTGAGGGTATGTTTTATTTCCAGCCCGGTGGTCCAGATTGTTTGATGCTTATTGTGTTAAGATGGTCTTTGTGGAAGATGTACAAAATGTATCTCAAGTGATTGCAACAGACGTTTTTTGTACTAGGGTACAGATAATGAATGAACAAAGAACAAGGGGGGGGGGGAATGCATTAAAGGATTAAATAAAAAGTAAAGGATAGAAATAATGCTCAAAATGCACCAGAAGTAACACTTTTTAAAGATCTCATGTACTCGGGTTACTTAAATTTACTTCTTATAAATGTCTGAGTTAAATTATTAGTTTGTGATGCGTATTTATCGACTTTGTGTGTTATTTCCAGTAAAACAAAACTACAGCTGTCGCTTTCGAGTGCGTCATAAAAAAAGCGACTCTGTCTAACAGGAAGTACCTTCTAGTCACTAGTGTTTTCTTTAACTGTCTATTGCGTCAGCCTTGGAGCTGTGTAATTTAAATTTAGCATCAACATGCTTAACGACAGTGAGCTAGCAACGTTGCGGAACAGATTTAAGAGAGATGCGGAGTTTCTTATGCAAACAACGACAAATGGTGACGAAGATGAAAAAAGTAAGATTCACAACCGTTAGCCAACTTTAACTAGCTAGTTTTCTGACAGAGCTAACGTTAACCGTTAATAACTGAAGGAAACGCTAACGTTAGTAATACAGTGGTACCGTTATATAAATCCTGTTCGGGCACTAACACGGTGTCAAATAACCACACTGCTGGCTAACCTGAGCTAACATTGTTGTGAGAAAAGGAGCTAAGTTTTATGGTTAAATCTGTTGAATGGCCAGTTTGTATTCCACTTGCTAGATAGTTAAACAGCTCGGCATTTCCTTTCACAAAACTAACGTAATGGCAAAAAGATGTATGCTATTTGGGATTGCAACATGTTTAGTCTAAGGGAGGGTTTATGGTGGACAATTGTCCAACTTTGAGGCCCTCACTGGCAGCAATCCAGCAATTCTTGATTGTTTTGACTGTTCCAGCTCAGCAACATAATACAGGGAAACTACTCCTACACTGTCCTCAATCTTAGGGTCATCTCTTCGCCGCGAGTGTAATCTAATAACTGTAATATAAGTAACATTACATACCTGTCTGTTGTCCTTCTGGCAAGACGACTTTGTATTTCTAGTATTCTCTTGTATCCAAGGTGGACCATGACTTTGATTAAAGATGTAGGCAAACTACTTGTTTAGGGCATGGAGTTCATTGTGAACTCTGCCCAGAGTAGACCAGCATGCTGAAGCACTTCAGCAGCCAACAGGCTCTGATATGTTTAATCAACCAGTAAATTATAGAGATTAATACCTCTTTGAGAAGTAAGATTATCTCAAAGAAAGCTATCAGTTTCCCCTTAAAACCTCCTCAACCCTGAAAGTTTGGGATTTAGCACATTCTGTTAAGGCAAGACAAATCTTATATTTGCAAAATTCTATACCATACTGTAACCCTTACCCTTTCAGTAGGCTATCTCTTAGGATTTCATTTTTTCTTTGTCATTCGGTGCGTTAGTGTAACCATTTCTACTTGATGGTGAAATGCTTTAAGACTGTAGCCAAACCTTTTGTGGGCATGTGAATTGTTGAGTAATAATTAAGTGTAATTTGCTATGAATCAATTTGTTATAATCTGTACTTTGATCTCTACTTTTCTAAAGTCCTCATTGAGTAAAGATTGCTCTTAAGTAGTCTTTTTTTGAATCTTTTACTTTTCAGGTCAGGAGGAAAAAGATGCTAAACCTCTCCCTCGCATTAACAGACACTCCATTTTCTGGATCCTGGCATCTATGGGCGTGACCTACTATGTGGATTTTCTCCGCAACATAATTGAGAACAGTGATATCAAAAGGTCAGTCACGAAGAACACACAATAAGAAACCTAATACTAAACTTGGCCTTGTTGTCTGAAAGCATTTGTCATGGAAGGTTATTGTTTAAGGAAAACATAAAAAAAAAAAAAAAATAATCTTTTCAGTGAAATCACTGGTATATGATACCAATGAACCGCAGTTACTGATACTACTGGGAAGCTGTCTGTGGTGTTGTAAACGATACGGTCTTTTGTATATAAATAGCTTTAATAACAACATATTGCCTTCAGGTATTAAAAAGTCCTTCCTTTTTAACTTTTTCTAGTTGGTGGTTCAATGTGGGTCTGATACTCCTTGGGATCTGCCTGTCTCTGGCCATGTTTTGCATTGTGTACCTGGAATGGTTCAAAGGCATCCAGCACTACGAGCAAGAGTACCCTGCCATTCCTCCCATCACCACTGCAGCCTTTATTGCTGCATCTTGCAGGTAAAACAGCAACAGATACAATATAGGACATTCTTTCAGACACCCTGTACGTGCCTCTCCTGTTTAAATGTGCAATTTCTAATTCTTTGGGCACATAATGAGAGGTGAAACAATATTAGCTCATTGAACATATATGTTGTCCAAATAGTAACACAAAATAGTAACCGAAATGACCATAGAATGAGAGTAGAATGGGCAAACTGTTTGCCGTGGTCATTTGACCACTTCAAGAGAAAATGGCGATTGTTGTTATGGTGACAATACATGTCAGTGGGGCCCTAAAGTGTGTCATACTGTTTTGGCATATCATTTAATGAATATATTTTGATGACTTAGCAATAGAAACCTAAATCAATTAAATCCATCAATCTTCAATTA